>NC_056760.1:44404285-44705000 GCF_018687715.1 Carya illinoinensis
AAAGTATTATTATTATACCTCATCACCTTCATACTTAATTACCTGTCATGCAATAATTTGCAAATATGCTTTCATAACAGGAAGCAGAAGATAAATTTGGCAAGTATTTGGCACAGGACCTTTTAGAAAGTCATAATTGCAAGTTGGGTTCAGAAACAAAGCATTTTTTGAGATATAGGGAACCATACCAGTCATCACATATTCAGGGGCAGCATAACCATAGGTACCCATTACTCGAGTCGATACATGGGTCTCATCACCTTGTGGCCCAGCTTTAGCAAGCCCAAAATCAGAAAGCTTCGCAGTATAATCCTACAGACATAGGCAACCAGAAGATGAATATAAATAGATCACCCCCTATCAAGAAATATGGTCTTAAGAGATAGCTTAGAAGGGAGGGTGGAAAGAAACACCACTTACAGAGTCCAATAATATGTTGGAAGTTTTGAAGTCTCTGTATATAACTGGCCTTTCAGCATTATGAAGAAAAGCCAGCCCTTTGGCAGCTCCAAGAGCAATCATCATTCTAGTGGCCCATGATAATGGAACAGCTGCCTCTGAAAGCCTCAGGAAAAGTCATATCAACTCGAGTTAGAAAACATTGCCAAGAACTAAATAGGAAGTCGTATAAAATGATGTTAGAAAAGTATATGGCAAAGTTTGGTTAGCACTCTCTTGTCCATGCATTAATCATAAAAAACACAGGAAGTAGATAGCTCACAATTTCATACATCACAGTGGTATAAGATTTATTAAGTAGAATAAAGAGTGTGTTAAGTGTCATATGAACCATACCAGTCCAATCTGGTGAAGAAAATTTAACCATTTGCAAAAATAACATAAGATCTAACCACAGAATGCCAATGACAGTGTTACCGACAGATTATAACAAGTATACAAAAAAATATTTTGATGCATTTTATCTGGTCTTTGCTAAAACCTTTCTTTAAATTCTCACCAGTTCCCTCCCATAAAAAGTAGCATCACGATGTGGCTAAATCCTTTTACCTAAGAAGGGAAACTAGCAAAATCTAACACCATTGATAAGGGGTTTCGGATAGCTAACAAAGAAGCATAATATGAAGCAAGCAAAACACAGAGATGACGATTCATTGCTCTTTACTAATATTGTAGGCCTTGTCTCAGTTGATAGAGATAAGGTTGAGCTACAGAGGCTGTAGCACCCCCTTGGGTCATACACCTGCTCCCTACCTCTGTGAGCACAAAATGCTCATTTTGTGGAAACCCTGTTGTAGAGTACGTGATAACAGCATAGAGTTCTTGACCCTGCTGCCAAATGTGGCAGCTTGAATGAGAGTCCCCAAAACATATTTGGACCATTTCAACCAAATGCATGAACTTTTCCCGACTTCTCAACATCTTAGAGAACTCAAATAACTGTCTCACACACATTAAATCAATCTTCCCTGAATGTCAAACAAGTTTCATAGTCTCACTGGTCTGAGACTTAAAACAACTGTTTCTGGTTTATAATTGGATGTTACTCTAAAATTTAAAATCAGTTAGCCATTAATAAATTACCAGCCATGAATTGAGTGATGTTCTTATTTATTCTCACTCAAGTGAGATACCTTGGGATCCTTTTCTAAGGTCAAGCCCCCAAAAATTTAACAAGGGCAATCTCCTGTTTTATTATTCTTTTCACTTGTTTTATTATGCTTTATCTTGTCTTACTCATTGTAGCCTAAACTGATCGACTCAATTGAAATTAAAAAGGCCATAACCACCACTCGCTTTGCAAGAACTGGTTATGGATTGAGAGTTGTTTTAAATAAAAATGAAAAAAGAACGATAACGAAATAATAATAATTAATCATAATGATGAATACTACTGATACTAATACTAACAAAACTATCAAAAAATTTGTTTACTGCTTGTATCCTAAAATTGAACTTAAAACTCATTTTCTTCCTTCAAAAAAGAATATGAGGTCATCCCTTTGAAAACGAGCATTAGACCTCTCGGAGCATCATTCTCACACACATTTCCTCAAATACACTTTTTTTTTTATAAGTAACACATTTCCTCAAATACACGCCATTCTCTTTCTATGGACACTTGTCATACTACCAAATTTTTTTTTTTTTTATTTGTAAAAGAATGATTATGCACCAGCCGGGCTACTAACACATTTCCCACTAAAGTTACCTCTCGTTTGTTGCTCATGCTCTAATGATACACAAACAATGATAACATGAAATCTTTTCATTTGCAATGCAATCCTCCCCAACTATCACAAATAGTTGAATGGAGCAAAAAGAAAGGGAACCAAAATCTATGCTCCTTCAACACTTCAATACTTCAGAGGGAGCACAATATTTTGAGATTTTTTCTGATGACGAGGATCTTTAGAGACCATGTAAATGCAAGTGTCTTTTACCTAGTTATACCCTAGACGCAAACCCATGTAATGTGCCCACACAACACGGATTAGATAAATCATCGGCTTTTCACCAATGGGATGTAGGCCCTAGAAATTGTTTGCATCAAAAGTTCAAACCTTAAACTTGGGAGGAGCATAAACTTAAAACCAAGGTCCTTACCACTTGAGCCAACCCTTAGAGTTCATAATAGTTTGGGATCTTAAAGACTTAGAGAACAGGTATTGTGAGAAATCATTAAGACCTCCAATAGAAGAAACCAGATATAAATAAAGTAGTCTTCTTTGCCCTGGTTGTTACATTACTCTGCTCTTGTTCACAGTTGTCAAACATTTTATCTAGCTCCTATAATGCAGCACACCTTCCAAGAAAAGGCATTCGTAAGGTTAGTGCATAGCAGCATGCGATATTGTGGCTATGTTGACATTTTAATAAAAAAAAGTGGCTAGCATATCTCACATGTTGCATTTACAACTTCTAACTTGGTATAGAAGACAACGAAAAAATTTCCGCAAAATAAATGGAATCTTAGAGCTGTAAAATATCTGTGCCATAGAAAAGGATAACTGAGATTTCAAGAGGCTACAGAAATAATTACGGTCACGGAACATGTTTTTCGTGGTCACATGGATGCTGCTTTGATCAGGTCAGCCATCAATTTTCTTTTAATAAGTAAAAAAAAGTAAGGATTTACTGCCTATTGGAAATGTATTACATAAAAAATTAGAAATCTGCAGAATATATAAAAGAGAAAACATGATATTAATGCTAATAAGACAACATGGTACGTACTTCGAAAGAGGTGATTCTCAAGGCTGCCCCGGAACATGAACTCGTAAACGAGTAGCCTGTGGTCATCCTCGCAACAATATCCAATCAATTTAACCAGATTCGGATGCCTTAGCTGGCCAAGAAAGTTAACTTCGGTCTGCGCATAATTATGACATACAGAAGACATAAAAAAGGTGAAGAAAAAGAGATAAGAGAGAAAAAGGACTGCATAGTACAGTAGCATAGAAGGAGAGAGAGATTACAAGCCACTCTCGGTGTCCCTGTAGGCCCTCCTTGTTGAGAACCTTAACGGCAACAGGGAGGGATTTGAGTCCAACCCTGAGATTCTCGTCGATGTAACCTTTGTAGACGGTGCCGAAACCACCTTCCCCGAGAATATAATCGGATCGGAAGCTCTTCGTGATAGTCTCGAGCTCGTATAATGTGAAGGCAATGACGTGGGTATAGAGGACAGCATTTTTTCCAGAGTCCTCAAAGTTGCGAGGGGTTGAAGGATCGCTCAGATCTGAGACGGACCGATTGTGCTTCTTGTCCTTGTCCTTGTCGGTTGGAGTCGGAGTGGGAGTGTTAGAATTTTTAGCTAACATGTGGAGCTGTTGAACTGCAAACAAAATGGGGAGAAAAAGAGAGATTTACAAACCCTTGAATCACATTTTAGCTGATAGTAAAATTTTAGTGCACATGCCCTCTTTGCAGAAAGAGAGTTGGAGAGAGAGACAAGGAGAGAACATTTGAGATACATACATGTATAGATAGATACGAAAGGAAATTCAAAGCAGAAATATTATTACGAGAGCTGAGCACGCGAATTAATAAAAAGATAAAGAGTAAGAGAAACAAAGCCCTAGATCTGAACTCAGGTGGTGGGAGAAATTGCGAGGAAAAGCAATAATTAAAAAGAAAAAATAGGAAGAACAAGAAGGAAACAAACCTTGAGCATGTGAAACAACAGCAGATTCCTCTCTAGTGCCGCAGTTGCCCATGGTGGCTGGTCGTAATTTGTGATGTGATTGTGATGCAACTGCAGAGTTTTATTACGATGGATGCTAGAACTAACTGCAGTGGCAGCGGGAGTGACACTAAGAGTAGAGCAGCGGACACTGTTGTTGTCGTCGTTGATATTGATTGTACAAGTAGCGGTCGAAGTCGGAGTATAAGGAAGGCCCAGACCCAGAGTTTCATCCTTCAGTGCCCTTTCCTATCTTGTTTTTCCCAGGCAAATGCCATATCTATAATCATCTCTCTTATTGGCCGAAATTTGCTGTATCGGAACAGTAACCGATATGGGTGATCATAAAGTCGGTTGCGCTTTATGTTTCGGAGTGTTTCGGCTCAATATTTGGGGTGTACCGGCCGGTTTTCGGTCATTTAATTGAATGACAAACTTGTAAATCTTCGACAAGGGCAAGATAGGGTGGTAATTACATCCCTCCCATACATATGACCCGAGCCCTCCTTCCTTTCTGCGTTAACATCTTTCCGCCGCAGTCACACGGCAGCATCCTTCGGCAGTTGGGCGACTTCGGCTTCCAAGCTTCCATTTCCAGCAACCTCGATTCTAACACGGCCCAGCTTCCGGCAACCTCCGGGCACTCAAGGTAACCCTCCCTCTCTGTTTATACATGACGGCGTTCCAGGCGTCCACGACTCCACGGTAAGCTCTCTCTCTCTCTCTCTCTCTCTCTCTCTCTCTCTCTCTCCCACCATCTTGCTCATCGTATGGGTTTGTTCTATATGTAGAACTGGCCTCTTCATTGTCCAATCAACCTGATCTTTCATTTAGAAACTGCTCCCAAAAGACATCATTTACTATAACAGGAGTCACTACATGCCCGTGATTGTTATTTTGTACACTAAGAACCAGATTTTTGCTCATAGGAATAAATATAGTATCCGGTTCTTTATTATTGGTAGTAACTTTGAATCTGGGGATTTGTTTGCTCATTTTATAATACAGAACTGAGCTTACTAACGCTTGAATGCTTGAGACCTTTGCAAATTTGATCTAATTCCCTTTATATTCGTGACTGGGATCAAATTGTATTCCTCAGGGCCAAAAGGATATAACTTTCTTTCTTAAATGCAGGATAAAGCCAAATTCAATTGCAGTTCTTAAGAATTATATGATCTTTCTTCTTTCAATTAGATGGTAATGTATTGTTGATTCATAGTCATTGCACTTAATAAATATGAGATACATATATGTGTGTGTGTGTGTGTATCTATATATCTAGAGTCCTGAAATGGTACACCACCATGCACCGGTATCGGAATATTTCTTTCCAGTACCTAAACAAGAAGGGTCACCAAAATGGATGTTAAAAATTTGGCCAGGACTCTTTTTCTGTGTTTTATTTTGCAGATTTTCCAATATATACCCATAATGTGTATATTTATATCTTTTCTTTCATAGATTTAGATATTTTTCTTTCTTCGTATTGTATATTATATACTTCTAGTTGAAGGTGTGTGTGTGTGTGTATTTAAGTAAAAGATTAGGTTTCAATATTAACATAGTTCTTGTAGTTTTTGGATAGTTTAATCCACCATGCTTTCAACTTTGATTAAATTAGACATTTTGTCAGGACATTGTTGTTAATCTGTTAAAATACCACACCAACAGAAATGAATATGTCAAGTGTCATTAAAAAAATTAAAAGTTTAAAAAATCATTCAAGTACAAAAAAGAGCCTAAACTGCCCAAATCAATCCATGTAGTGCCTAGGTTGTACCTATATATTGCCTAGGACAACCCAAGCTGCATCTGGGTGCCAACCCAGGCGTCAACACCCTAAGTGCGACCTAGGTTGTGACACTCATGTGGTCCAATCTTTCTCTCCTTTTGGTTTTCTAATTTTTTATTTCGAAAGAATAGATGAACTAGTTTAAATGACATGGCAATCAATAATTATTATTGACATGACAATCTAATGGACGGTGGAAATATGATTTGATCAAAGTTGAAACATACAGAATATAAAGATTAAAAATTAAAATCTAAGACTTATCGCTTCAGTTAAATTACAAGAATTTTTCTTTTTAATTTGCCAAACTGCAGTTACAATTTCTCTCTCTTTTAAAGAGATGTCCTATTTGCGGGTGTTAGAATCCAAGATCTCACCCTCCCCCTTTTTTACTACAAAGAAAGGACATATCAATTGAATTACAAGTTAACTGATAAGGATAATGGTAGATGGTATATGGGATCTCACATTGCTTGAGAATGAGAGGTTCTTGCTCTTTATAATGTTGCAATGAGGCTCAAATTGTATCATTGACTAGTTCTGTTGGAGTATAGGTAATGTGGTTTGAGCTTTCCATTGGGGTGTTACAAATGGTATCAAAGTTTATTCCAACTATAAATGTGGGACTTGAGCCGTGCCACCTACAACGAACAGGCCCGACGAGGACGTCGGGAATTTAAAGGGGGTAGATTGTAATACCTCATATGATAAGGATAAGAGTAGGTGGTGTATAGGATCCCACATTGTTTGGGATGGAGAAGTTCTTGCTCTTTATAAGGTTCCAATTGTATTATTGACTAGTCCTTTTGGAGTATAGACCCTGTAGTTTGGACCTTCCATTTGGGTGTTGCAACACATGAAGTATACAAATGCTGAAACCTAGTTACAAGTTAGGAACTAGAGAGAGAAACAAGAAAATCATGGACACTAGTTTCATTAAAGACATTGGCTGAAGCCCAAATAAATGAGGTATTTAAGAAGAAACGTCTAAGTTCATCCACTGAGCGTTCCTTATCTTCAAAACACCAATCATTCCTTTTGACCCAGATACACCACACAAGACATAAATGAATCATATTCCAAACAATAGCAGTATGAGAGTTACCCCTTAGACCTCTCCAACAAGCAAATAGAAACCCCAAGGGGTTGGCCCAAGTGGCGAAGGCCTTGGTCTTGGGGTATCACTCCCTTCAAGGTCCAAGATTCAAGTGGGAGAGGCCTGTTAGTGGTGCTAGAAGGGAGGAAGGGGGAAGGGTGGACGAATTTTAGGGATACCTTGAAGGGGCTCACCTTTCCTTCCCTTATTTCGAGTGGAGAAACAGAGTGGTCGGCGGAGACGGAGGCACATCACGGGTGGTTCATTCACGTTCAACGGTAGTAGGTTTACGGACGTACAACGAGATGACCCAAGCTCAAAGGGTTATGCCTCGAGCCTTGAAGCATGCAGTGTTGCCAGGTGTTTTCATTTCAGAAGGTGCTCAGAGAGGAGAGGAAGATGGCAGTGTGATGTTGGGTGCAAATGAGGAAAAAATGATAAAAGTGTTGGCTGAGATGGAGGAAAGAGAGGGGGTATTAATGGAAGATATAAACTAGCTTAAATGTTGCATTAAAAGAAAGGGGATTATTTAGATGGGCTTGGCCTAAGACTCGGGCTTTAAGGATGTAAGGCAAACGATTCAGACTAGGCCTTCAAAGGGCACTGGGCCGAGCAAGTCTTCAGGCCCTAAGTTTGTTTGGAAGGAATCTCAGGTGTCGGCCGATATATCGGCCAAGGGCTTGAGCCACCTTCCTAAGGCGTCGACACAAGTTCCGCCAGACCCCATATCAACACAGAAAGATTCGTCGGTTGCCGTCGAACATCATGGCGGGTCTCAATGGTCACCTCGACGAGAGGAAATGGAGGAGGTGGATGAGGCTTCATCGAGATAGGTTTCAATGGGGGAGGTTCCTTCGAGGGAGGGAGGTTCCTTCGAGGGAACTAGTCCCACGGGTGGGTGAATTATTTGTCGGAGGAAGTGGCAAGAGTGATGTAGTTAGGCTCTTTGAGGCGTTGAATTTAACTGAGGCGTTGAATGGGAATTTAACTGAGGCGTTGTATGGGGAGCGCAATTGGGCTCTCTCAACAGGGGCAGGACCACTAGAAGATCCACTCAGAGGGGCTAAGAAGGGTGGTGGTGCTATGGGGGAGGAGGAGATTCTGTGTGGGGGAGATGAACTGAAGGAGTTGGGTAGCCCCACTCCTTTGTGTGCTATCCCACCCATTTCAGTCCCTAAGTCACCAGATTGGGTGCTGGAAAAAGTGGCAGAATTACAACAGTGGGTCGAGATTTTGTGTGAAGATTATGAGGAGCAATTTAAGGCCCTTTTAGTGGCTATCGAAGCAGGTAGATCAACAGCCATGAAGTCAGTGGTTAAAAAAGATAGAGAGCTAAAAAGGTTGGCGTGCACTATTAATTATGGTAATAAGGAGGGCAGTGTTGGGTGGGAAAGGGTGAAGGGGTGGGGGAGTTGTTTACCCCATCCATCCTAAAGTTTTATTGTGGAATGCTAGGGGGATCAACGAAGTCAATAAGCGACTTCACATTCGATCCCTCCTTTGTAGTTGGAAAGTCGATATCCTTTGTCTTCAAGAGACCAAGCTGCATTATGTTGACAGAAATATCATTCATAGCTTATGGGGTTGTTCGCTTGTGGGGTGGACCTTTTTAGCCTCCTTAGGGGCCTTAGGTGGGGTGTTGTTGATTTGGGATAGGAGAGGGGTGGAACTAGTAGAGGTTTAGCGTGGACATTATTCTATTGCTGGGTCTTTCAAGAACATTAAGGGTGGGTGGTAGTGGGCTCTTGCAGGAGTGTATGTGCCTAAT
Organism: Carya illinoinensis; assembly: GCF_018687715.1. NCBI lineage: Eukaryota > Viridiplantae > Streptophyta > Magnoliopsida > Fagales > Juglandaceae > Carya > Carya illinoinensis. Next base: position 44,413,089 of record NC_056760.1, read on the forward strand.
GTTAATAGAGACAGAAGTTATTTGTGGGAGGAACTGGCGGGCTTGTATCCTTTATGGGAACTCCCTTGGGTTGTGTGTGAGGACTTTAATGTTGTTTGTTTCCCTAGTGAAAGGGAGGGGGCCTCCTCTTTGACAAGGGAGATGGAGCATTTCTCGGAGCTGATTTTTTATCTTAATTTGATTGATCTCCCCTTGCAGGGGGGAGCTTTATGTGGTCCAACAGTAGAGGGGGGTTAAGGTTGGATAGATTTCTAATTTCTATTGCCTGGAAGTCTCAGTTTCCATATTTATGTCAGAAGAGATTGCATCGGGTTTGCTCAAACCATTTTCCCATTATGTTAGATTGTGGGGGCATTCATGGGGGGTAAAAGTTATTTCAAATTTGAGAATATGTGGTTAAATCGACTGATTTCGTGGAGAGGGTGAGGAATTGGTGGGCCTCCTATTCTTTCCAGGGCACATCCAGTTTCACGGTGGCTAACAAGTTAAAAGCTCTTAAGTTTGACTTAAAGAGGTGGAATATTTAGGTTTTTAGACACATGGATGAGCAAGAGAGTTTCTATGGGAGGAGTTGAATTCTCTAGAAGCAGGGGGGGCTAATGAGGAGAACTCTTTGAGGAAGGTTGAGGTGGTGGCAGAGATAGAGAGGGTTTTGTTGTTGGAAGAAATCTCTTGGAGACAAAAATCTAGGATGTCATGGTTGAAGGAGGGAGACAAGTGTACTAAGTTCTTCCACAAAATGGCAAACTTGCATGGGCGGAACAATGTTATAGAGGGTATTCGATCGAGAGAGACGTTGTATCAAGCACTGGAGGATGTTCAAGATCATATAGTGAGCTACTATGAGGAGCTTCTTAAAGAGTCGGTGGGATGGCGCCCCAAGTTGGATGGTTTGTCTTTTGACCAGCTAGATGATAGTATTGCTAGGTGGTTGGAGAGACCATTTGAGAAGGACGAAATGCATCAAGTGGTGCGCAGTATGTATAAAGACAAAGCCTCAGGTCTTGATGGTTTTTCTTTGGCTTTCTTCAAGAGTGTTGGGATGTGGTGAAGGATTATGTGATGCGGGTTTCAAGAGTTTCATCTTTGTCACAAGTTTGAGAAGTCCCTTAATGCCACTTTTATTTCTCTCATACCGAAAATTGCGGGAGCCATGGAGTTGAAAGATTTTCGACCCATAAGTTTGGTAAGAGGGATTTATAAAATCATTTCAAAGGTGCTAGCAAGTTGCAAGAGTTTGGTGATGGATGATATAATCTCCAAACCTCAGAATGCATTTGTTCGGGGTCATCAAATTACGGATTCAGTTTTGATAGTGAACGAGTGCTTGGACATCCCAATTGAGGGATGGTACCTTGGGAGTCTTTTGCAAGCTAGATATGGAGAAGGCTTACGACCATATATGTTGGGATTTTTTGCTATATATGTTAAGGAGTTGTGGATTTGGTGATAGGTGGTGTGGTTGGGTTAAATATTGTGTTTCTACTGCCTGGTTCTCCGTGCTAGTCAATGGGGAATCTTGTGGTTTTTTTCAGAGTTCGAGGGGTTTGAGACAAGATCCGTTTTCTCCTTTCCTATTTGTCGTAGTAATGGAGGCGTTGAGTCGAATGTTGGAAGCTGCGGTAAGGGGATCGGTTCTTGGCTGGTTTTTCTGCAGGAAATAATAGTAATGGGTTATTTATCTCCCATTTATTGTATGCGGATGATACTTTAATTTTTTGTGATGCGGATAATGGACAACTTAAAGCTTTAAGAGCTGTACTCCTGTGTTTTGAGGCGGTTTCAGGTCTCAGATAGCAGATAATGCGGCTAAATTAATATGTCTAGGAGCGTGCATAAATTAACTAATTTGCTGCACAGCAAAAGAAACATCAGGGTGAGATCACTTCCTGCGTATATTTGTGCTGGTGTAACAATGTACCATTCGGAGTAATTTGCACCCCAAGGCCAAGAAAGTACTGCAGGGGACTAAGATCTTTCATGTGAAAAGAGGCCTTGAGATGCTGTTGTAATTGCTGAATTAACTCAGTATCAGATCCAGTAATCACAATGTCATCAACATATACTAGAAACAATACAATTCCTGTACAAGTCTTGCGAAGAAAAAGAGAGGAATCAAATTGACTCTTGAGTAAAATGAAAAGCAAGCAGGGTAGAGCGAAATTTATCAAAGCATGCATGCGGATCCTATTTCAGTCCATACAAGAATTAGCGTAGCTGGCAAACATCTGAGGAAGGTGTAGCAAACATGCCGGGAGGTGGAGACATATAAATTTCTTCCTTAAAATTCCCATGCAGAAAAACATTATTCACATCCGTCTACCGGAGAGACCACCCTTGCGACATAGCAAGTGCCAAGATAGTCCGCATCGTGGTTATTTTGGCAACATGTGCAAATGTCTCTTCATAATCAATACCATACTCCTGCCAATTCCCAAGAGCCACGAAACGAGCCTTATATCTGTCCAGTGAGCCATCAGAGCGAAACTTGACTGAGTACACCTATTTACAACCAATAGGTTTGACACCAAAGGGACAAGTCACAAGATTCCAAAATATGATTGTCTTGAAGAGCTTGGATTTCTTATTGCATGGCCTGTTGCCAACATGCTTGGATGGTTGCCTGGGTATAAGAGTGGAACAGAAACAGTATCGAGAATAGCAGTAAGCAAGGTATGAGGAAAACCATACCTATTCGATGGATGTGTAACCCGGGTGGAGCGCCGAGGTATATGAAACGCAGAATCAGATGATGGATTAGTGTTTGGAAGGGGCGTTGAAGTAGGAGGAAGACGTCGATGATACACCACACCTAGTATAATAGAAGAAGACACATCATCAAAAGCCGGAAGAAGAATAATTGGAGGATCTGAAACAACCTGAGACTGAAAAAAATATTGATTTATGAAGAAAATCACATTCCGGGAGATTCAGAATTTGTTTGCATGAGCATCATAACAAACAAATTCTTTTTGAGTAGGACTATATCCCATAAAGGCACATGTGACAGACTTGGTAGCAAGCTTGTGACGTTTAACAAGTGGTAGATGAACAAAACAAATACACCCAAAAGTATGAAATGATTTATATCCAGGGGATATGTCAAATAATCGAATATAGGGAGAATCATAATTTAGAGTGATAGTAGACAAACGATTGATCAAATAGACAGCAATAGATAAAGCTTCTACCCGTAACTTAGAAAGTATAAAAGAATCAATCAACAAAGTATGAATGACATCTAAGAGATGACGATTCTTACGCTCAGCGACTCCATTTTGTTGAGGGGTATAAGGACAAGAACGCGGGGAAATAATCCCTTTTTGTTGAAGGGTATAAGGACAAGAACGCTGGGAAATAATCCCCTTTTGCTGAAGCAAAGTCTGAAAAGAATGAGACATGTACTCCCCCCTAAGTCGGAGCGTAAAGTTTTGATACAAGTACTGAACTGTGTCTCGACAAGGCAACAACTTTTTGAATGATAGAAAACATGTTAGCTTTAGAACAGAGAAAACATATCTAAGTGAATTGACTATAATCATCAATAAACGTCACAAAATAACGATACTGACCATGAGAAATAACAAGACTCACACCCCAAACATCAATATGTACAATCTTAAAGCAATTAGAAGCATGACTACCATGAGTAAGAAAAGGTAAAGTTTTACTTTTACCAAGACGACAAGTAGCACAATCAAAAGATACAGGGGAAGAAGAAAATGAATCTTTATTGCCCAAAAAACCATGTTTCATAAGATGAGCCAAGACAATAGAATTAGGATGATCCAATTTCTTATGCCAGACTTCTTTATTATTGGTGGTAGCCGTACAAGCAAGAGAAACAACATTAGGAAGAGAAAACTTTAAAGGAAATAAACGTCCCACTTTAGGCCCCTTCACGATCATCGTCCCCGACACTTGAGCTTGCACAAGACAAACTATCACGAGAAAAATTAGCATCACAATTATTATCTACCAATTGTCTAACAGAAATCAAATTGGTAGACAATTCAAGAGAGACAAAAATATTGCAAAATGAAGAGCTCAAATTACCAATAGCAGTAATAGGAAGAGTATTGCCATCAGCAATCTGAATATTTTGCGTGCCTTTATATGTACGAACACCATGGAGACCTGTCGTATTACTAGTCATATGATTAGAAGCGCCCAAATCAACAATCCAAGAAGTTGAGTTAGTATCCGTACCTTGCAGGCCTAAGGCCATAAAAGCAGACACAATAATTTGTTGGACCATTGCTGGTGTGAGAACAGATGAATCCAAACTTACAGTGGGTGGCGCAAAAGAAGAAAAGGACTGAACAACAGCATGAAAAGCTTGGGATTGGCGATTTTGAGGCCGCACTCGACAGTCTTTGATTAGATGGCCCTCTTTCTTGCAGTAGTTACAAACTTTGTTCGGACAGTTGTGAGCAATATGACCAAACTCCTTGCAACTGAAACATTGCAACTTGTTCCTCCCTCTCCCTTGTGTGGCATAGGCTACATTCACAGCCTTAGAAAAGACATTCTTAAAATTCTTACCCATTTGAGTGGATGACCGTTGTTCTTTACGTAATAAAACAAAATCCAAAGGAGGAACCGGATTGCAGTTTAATAAACCCACTCGAACAGGCTCAAATTCAAGTCGAAACTTCATCAAAAACTGATCGCGTCGACTCTCTGCATGAGCCGCTTGAAGAGCCGTGAGTGCCACAGGGGGAACCTTAGCATGAACAATAGCAAAATACTTGCTCCAAAGATTAATAAAACCAGAATAAAATTGTTCAATAGGTAAATGACCTTGACTGTAATTACTAATTTCCAACTCCAATTGGAACTTTTGAACACTGTGATCTTGGTGGTAAATATGGTGGAGATAATCCAACATAGCCTGAGCCATAGTAAAACAACAAAGATTGGTCACTAGGTGTGACTCAATCGTCCCCAATAGCCAAGAAATCACCTTGGCATCCTTGACCACCCATTGAGCAAATTCCTTTTCGTCAGTTGGAACGGTAGCAAAACTATCAATATGTTTTGATGATTCTTTCCATTTAAAAAACATCTTAAATTGAAATTCTCATGTAGGAAAATTATTTCCAGTAAAGAGAATGATAGTATTCTCAATAGATATGATGAAAGTCAAGTAGAAAGCAAGAATATATCCAACCAAGGAACCCAAAACGACAACTTTTCTTTCCCTTTTTTTCCCTTCACATTTTATGTTCTGCAATTCTTTCGAATCCATTAACGACCTTTGTGAAATCAATCTCTAGTACAACTGCGGGAAGCATAATTTTGTTGAGAAAAAAGAAAGCGAGGGTTTGGCTGATGCTGCTCATCCCTTCACTAAATCTTGGTATCAACATGACGCTTTAGTGCCTTGGTTTGCAGCAGTTTCAGGGTCAGTAGTGTTGAATCTCGCCTTAACTGCTTGGAAAAGCAGATTTGGTGAAAAGCTTCATATTGAGATATGTTACAAGTATTTATTAGTAAATATTTCTTTAGGTACTTCTCATGTATACATCTTGTGTACTTGGGCTTTGCCTTCTCTTATGAATAAAACTTGTTGATTACCTATCAAAAAAATTTATTAGTAAAGATTTCGAACAATGAGTGAGGATTTATCCTTAATTCATTTTAAATTAGTAGGAATTCTTTTTTCACTTTTGTGTGAATCGTATCCACCTTTTGTGTGAATCCTTCCTTCCCCTACCTCTTCTCTTTTTATTTTTCCTTTTGCTCTTCATCCCCCTGCTAAGGATAGATGGCAGATACTAGATTTTTTTTAGTGGAAGCAAAAACTTTCATCTTTTCAAAGGAAGGAAACAATAGTTTCCACATCACTAAAAGAAACAGGCGAATGGCCCTTTTTCTTCTCATTAGCGGGGCAGCAGCTTCATGGGTGGTTAAGATGGTGGAGGAAGCCACCGAGTATAGGTGGCGTGAGTCTTTCTTCAAAAAACTAAGGGTGGGTAACAATGGGGTCCTCACGTTGCATCTTCTTAGGAATGCTAGGGGCTGCTACCTTCTACTGGAGGAGTTCAACAACGGCCGGAGAAGAGGCTCACTGATTATCCCAGAAGGAGTTAAGAGCTACGGCTGGGAGGGGTTTGCCTATAATATGAAAAAGGTGGCGGAACGCAAGATGGTGCCCACCATGGGATGCACGAGTCGGGACGGGAAGGTAGTCTCGTATGCCGCAGTTGTGGCTGGTTCTAAGGCAGAAAACAGCTCTGCCATGGTGGCGACGGAAGGAAAGACTAGTGTTTTCCTAGCAGACTTGGAACGGCTATCTGACAGAAACGTAAAGCTAGGAGAAATAGAGGGCTCTATGTTTTTTGGGATGTTAGGGCAAGGCTTTCTGGAGTTTTTCAGGAAGTTTCTACTCTGATGAAAAAGGTAGACCTAGGTCTAAGCTATGTGATGGAAATAGGAAAGTATAGCTTTGACTCCCCCCACGTCTCTGGGCAATCATCTCCAAAAGAGTTGCAAAAAGTCTCTGCAAGGAAAGAGTATAAAGAGAGAGGCGATGGGCTGGGCACGTGGACAGAAAAAGGTAAAGGGGTCATAAGTGGAATTAATGGACTGGATGCACTCAACTCTCAAAGGGCCTTAAGCCCATCTCCAAGGCTTTCAAGCCCACGCCCCAGGTCTTCTAGCCACACAGGTCCCAGCTCTCAAAAGGCCTCAAGCTCGCTCCCCAGGTGTTCGGGCCCCATCTTTATGGGCTCACGGGCCCCAAGCCCATAACCATCCCCCAGCCCTGAAACAAACATACCGGGCACCCGAAATCCACAAACGGACCAGCAGACCTCTCCTGCCTCTCCTACGCCGAATCTGAGTCAACCCCCCTGCCGATGGTTGCATTGGCAATGCAGAAGCCTCCGACGGTCATGAGAACCATCCGAAAACGCTGCAGCACGTCAGGATGGCTGGGTTTTTCACGGTCGGCGCTTCCCAGGCTTTTATCAACACAGAATCAACCCAGACGGAGCTGATGGGGAGCTGCGACCCCTTCATGAGCCTTTTTGAACACATCCCGACGGCGAAGGACTGCCCTTCATCTGGGCCAGGTACGGGTGAAGCTTCCGAAAATTTCTTCTCACATCTGGGTCTTTCTAAAAACCTGTCTAGGGTCCTATGTACTGAAACAGAAGCCTCTCTTGCGGATGGGAGGACCTCGGACGAAAAAGCTTCTTATGATTCAGATCTGCAGTTAACATGTAAGGAGTTTGGGATGGATTTGCACTTCCGAGGTGAATGAAACTGAGGACATACCTATTCCTCTCTACTCTCTACCACCAACAGTTTCTTAGGATGTTTCGCAACCTGATTGGGTCATTCAGAAGGTTAATGATACGTGTCAATTCATGGGGATGTCTTGCAAAGGCTTTGAGGATCAAATGCAAGCTCTTTTCATCGCAATGAGAGCAGGCCAGCCCTCTCTTGCCAAATCTGTGGGAAAAAAGGAAAGGGAGCTGCAGAGACTTACTTGCTCAATAAACTATGGCACAAGGGAGGGCAGCGCGAGCAGGGGACGCACTAAGGATAGGGTGAATCTTGGCGATCCATGAAGCCCAAGATTCTTTCATGGAATGTTCGTGGCCTAAATGACCCCGAACAAACGACTTAGAGTGAAGAACCTACTAAGGGATTGGCATGCAGATGTCATCTGTTTGCAGGAAACGAAACTACAGTTCGTTGACAGGTACATAATAAGAAGTTTGTGGAATTGCCCTTATGCAGGATGGACCACACTTGCTTCAAAGGGTGCCTCAGGGGGTATTTTGGTGATGTGGGATAAGAAAGTAGTAAATTTTGTTGAGGATTGTGTTGGGGATTTCTCGATTGCGTGCTCTTTCTCTAATGTTGGCGATGATTTTGTTTGGGGGTTTGCAGGTGTCTACGGGCCAAATGAGGATAGGAGGAAATTTTTTTGGGATGAAATAGCTGGCTTATGCAGTTGGTAGGACATCCCGTGCTGCATAGGGGGAGATTTTGATATCACTCGCTTTCCGAGCAAGCGGTCGGGACTTTCTAGTTTGGGCTCAGCTATGGTGGACTTCTCAACACTTCTTTTCGAGTTAGACCTGATGGATCTTCCTTTGGCAAGAGGAGATTTCACTTGGTCAAATGGAAGGGCCTAGTTGTGTTTAGACGGTTTTGTCATTTCCTCTTTGTGGGAGACTCGTTTTCTTACGCTGTGTCAAAAACGCCTCCCTCGGTTCTGTTCGGATCATTTTCCTCTTTTACTAGATTTTGGGGGTCTTCCGGAGAGAAGGAGATATTTCAAGTTTGAGAACATATGGCTAAAGGCAGATGGGTTCACTGAAAAAGTCAGCTTGTGGTGGGCAGCCTACCAATTCACGAGCACCCCTAGCTATGTCCTAGCAGGAAAGCTGAAAACTTTGAAGAATGATCTAAGGAAGTGGAATTTGGAAGCCTTTAGGAACATTAACGACCAGCGGGACAAACTTTTTACGGAATTGGAACAATTGGATGAAAGAGAGGCTGAAATGGGGTTATCAATTGAAAATAGGGCAAGAAAATTGATTGTAGTCGCTGAGCTGGAAAAAATCACCCTTATGGAGGAGATCTCATGGAGACAAAAATCACAGGTACTTTGGTTAAAGGAAGGAGATAAAAGTATAAAGTTCTTTCATAAGGTTGCAAACTCTCATCGAAGGAACAATGCCATAGAGGTCCTTCATGAGGAGGGCAGGGTTATCTCGGGTCGAGATGCCATTAAGGATCATATTGTCCATTTTTATGATAAGCTTCTCACAGAACAGTATCCTTGGAGGCCCAAGGTGGACGATCTAGTTTTTGATTCCATCGACCACACAAGCGCATCTTGGCTAGAGAGACCTTTCGAAGAAGATGAGGTGTCCGGTGTGGTAAAAGGTATGAACAAGGATAAAGCCCCAGGACTAGATGGATTCCTAATGGTTTTCTTTCAAACCTGTTGGGATATCATTAAGGAGGACCTAATGAAGGTCTTCTCGGAATTTCACTCTTTTATGAAATTCGAGAAGAGCCTTAATGTCACTTTTATCACCCTCATCCCCAAGAAGGCAAGGTCGGTAGAAGTGATTTCCGACCCATAAGCTTGATAAGTGGGGCCTACAAGATCATCTCTAAAGTCCTAGCAAAGCGCTTGAGTGAAGTCATGGGGAAGCTCATCTTGAAGTCGCAAAATGCATTTGTAAAAGGAAGACAAATACTAGATTCGGTCCTCATCGCCAACAAATGTCTGGAGAGCAGAGTCAGAGACGGCGTCCTAGGTATCTTGTGTAAATTGGATATGGAAAAAGCTTTTGATCATGTAAATTGGGACTTCTTGTTATATGTTCTTGGTAGGTATGGTTTTGGGAAAAAATGGTGCCAATGGATCAAGCATTGTATTACAACTGCCAGATTCTCTATCTTAATCAATGGCACTCCTGAAGGCATCTTCAACAGCTCTCGGGGTTTAAGACAAGGAGATCCACTATCGCCGCTCCTATTTATTCTTGTCATCGATGTACTGAGCAGAATAATGGAAGGGGTGGTGAACAGGGGACTCATCTCGGGTTTCTCAGTGGGAGGTTCCTCACAGGGAAGCATATCAATCTCCCACCTTCTTTTCGCTGATGACACATTGATCTTTTGTGACCCGGATTTGGATCAGATTCGCTCTCTAAGAGGACTTCTCTTCGGTTTTGAAGCCGTCTCAGGCCTTAAAGTGAACTTAGCAAAGACGGAAGTAGTCCCGATTGGCAGAGTCTATAACTTAAATGAAGTGGTTGTCATTTTGGAATGTAAGATATCCTTGCCTATGTGATACCTTGGACTTCCCTTGGGGGCCCCTCATAAATCCAAGGTAATGTGGGAAGGAATCATCGAGAAAATTGAAAGCAAATTGGCGGGTTGGAAGAGGATTTACTTGTCTAAGGGAGGGAGAATCACACTTATTAAGAGTACGTTATCTAATCTTCCAACGTATTTTCTTTCTCTATTCCATCTGCCTGCAGGGGTGGCAAATAGAATGGAAAAGATCTTCCGTGATTTCCTTTGAGGAGGCCTAGAAGATACAAAGAAATTCCACTTGGTAAAATGGGACCAAGTATGTACTCCTTTGGCTTGCGGAGGATTGGGCTTAAGAAAACTAAGAACCTTTAACAAGGCACTTATTGGGAAATGGTTATGGCGCTATATGCACGAGGAAAATGCTCTTTGGAGGAATATTTTGGATGTCAAATATGGAAGCATTTGGGGTGGGTGGTGTACAAAGGAAGTAAGAGGTGCGTATAGAGTGGGAGTTTGGAAATTTATTCGGAATGGTTGGAATGACTTCCTCGGCAACTGCAAATATGAGATGGGAAGGGGCACGCAAATCAGTTTTTGGCATGACATTTGGTGCGGGGATGTAGCTTTGAAAAGCGCTTTTCCTTCTCTCTATAGGATTGCGCTTGATCCGGACTCCTCAGTGGCTGAGAATATGTGTAGTACTGCTGAGCCTATTCACTGGTTTGTGAGTTTCACTCGCGTTGCTCAGGATTGGGAGGTGGGAGACATCACAGATTTCTACAACATGCTATATGCACTGAAACACAGGGCAGGAAGGGAGGACAGATTACTATGGACATGCACCGGGAATAAGAAATTCTCAGTTCGCTCATATTAAAAGGCCTTGACAACCCACTCCCCTAATACCTTCCCTTGGAAGAGCATCTGGAGGAACAATGCCTCTCTCAAGGTTGCTTTTTTCGTTTGGTTGGCTTCTCATGGCAAAATACTGACAATAGACAAGCTAAGAAAGCGCGGTCTAATTATAATGGATTGGTGTTTCATGTGTAAACATGACAGTGAATCAGCGGACCACCTTCTCCTTCACTGTGAAATAGTCAAGGCCTTATGGGATGAAATTCTCTCAAGACTTGGTATCGCATGGGTTACTCGGGCTTTGCCTTTTTACGTGGATCTATAAAATCTCTTTTATCTATCAAAAAAAAAATCCAACCAAATAAACTCAGGCAGTCACGGCAAAGGAAAAAAATAAACAGATAGGCCAACAACAATGAAGCCCAGGTAACGCCAAAATAATCCCAAAATAGGCCCACAAGAAAGAAGCCCAAGTAAGGATACTTGCCCAGCACAGGAAAGAATCGGCCACCAGAGTGCTGAGAGCCCACGCAGAGAAGAAGGTGCACCCAACACCAATGTCAATGATCACTAGCACTATCATTGGCCACCCCAGAAGTGGTCAACCACCACTCAATCACCACCAGAAACTGTTGACAGACTTAGAGATGCGCAACCACCACGAAAAACCACCGAGAGAAGGAGCGCGTATCCAAGAACATAGTTCGCAACTTTGAAAAATAGGTCCAACAGCCACCAAAACTCAAATCCACAAGGTTTGATACTACAAAAAGCAGCAACTCCCATGAAGAGCAAGAAAGAACTCGGTGAAACTGATAAAAAAAAAAATAATTCTCCCAAGAACAATGATGAAAATCGCACCCAATAATTAAGATCAAGAAACGACGGAATCAGAAGAGGGGCTCTGATACCATGTCAATTTTGGTCTAAATACCCTTTCCATAGGGTTTGCTTTCATTATATAAGAATATTTACACAATTGCTGCCAGATTTCCAGCGCCTAAATCTTCTATACAAGGTAAGTATTTACAAGGTAATTGACAATTACAGATGATATATCTATGAAGGAACTAGAAAGGAAAGTATTACTAAATTACAATAATTAAGCCCAAACCATATTTACGTAACAAATTATAATTGATTTTCATGACGTCTTTTCATGAAATCCCTATCTCTAAACGAGCATGCTTAGTCGTTGCTCTTCTATATGTTCTGTTTACTAGGCCTGCAACCTGGCCTGGGAAAATTGGGTTTGTGCCCAACCCGGCCAGTGCCGACCCGATCCTAACAAAATGAAATCGGGTCGAATCCATATGACCCGACCTTTACAAAAAAGAAGAAGAAGAAGAAGAAGAAAAAGTCTACTTTCTGTGCATCGATTTACAAAATCTCTCTATGATCTATATCTTAGATCTACAACCTCAATATCAATGATAGTAAACTAACAAACAACCTCAATCTCAAGAAAAGACCCAAAAAAACAAAAAATGAAAAGAGCAGCTACTTATAGAATGGAAGAGCCATTTGCAATAGGAAAACGAAGGAAAAAATAAAAATAGAGCAAAAGGGAAACGAAAACGTCACCATCGCCATCATCAATGGTCCCCGTATTGCCCCTTTAACTTTGCTGGGAATTGAATCTAAACACAGAGAAGAACCCTAGAAAAATTAATGGTTGTTCTAATCCACACTCCTCATATCGCCCCTTTAACTCTACCCTTTTTGCTGCCCAACCTATCCCACGCATCTCTGTCCAACCTTGGGTGAACAAAGACGAAGAGCTTCAACTTGGTCTGGTTTCTCTAATGGTTTTTCCCAAGATGCAACTAGTAACTAAACAAATGGAGATGGGAGGCAAGGGTTCTCATTGACTTGGGAGATGGTCATTGACAACTATCGGTGTGTGATGCAATTATGAGGGAAAAGTATTGGATTCCAGATATTGCTCTCTTCTTTTCATGGTTTTCAACTATTGGTCTGCGCAAACTTGAATATTTTGATTGTTTGAATTTCACTCTGACGCACTTGTCTTCTTCTTGGGAGAAGCAAACTTCTTTCCCAAATTTTAATTCTCTCCCTATCGTTCCCTATATAATTTCCAATCATTTTCATATTTATACACAATTTATATTAGGACAAGTTGATGTGAAAGATAAAAATCCGTTACCAGTTGGGTTGGAGACCCGATCAAATAATAAACCAATATGGTTGGGTTGGGTTATTTTAAACGGGTCAAACGGTTTTTCAAGTCATATGCACAGCCCTACCATTTACTATGGCTCTTGCCTATTCTTTTGATCAAAAAAATCTTGCTTATTGATAAAAAAAAAAAAAAAAAAATCTAGTTACCTACACCATTTGGTAGGGGGAACAAAGAAAGAAATTAGAAAAAGTTCTTTTGATGAAGGTGATTCTTTCCTCTTTCAACAAGTAGAACCCCTTCCAACTTGCTAACCTTTTCTCTACCTTCTCAATCACCCCATCCCAAGCCGCTCTTACCTTAAAAGCAGCCCCCAAACCCGCAAAGGGATTCCAAGGTATCTTAAAGGTAGAGAAGAAACTTGACAACACAAAAAGTTTGTCAAACTTCTCATGTTTCTCACTAGACCCATCTCGGATTTCCAAACCCATGGGAACCATTTCGGATTTCCCAAGATTCACCTTCAGGCTAGACACAACCTCAAAACAAAGCAAGAGTGCTCTCAAAGTTTGCACATGACTTGGATTCACATCACAAAAAGTAACTTATCATCTACAAACAAAAGGTGAGAAACATTAATCAAACCATCATAAGACCCTCCATTGAGAACCCTGTCAACAAACCACCATCAACTACAGCCCCCAACATTCGGCTGAGAGCATCCATAACAATGACAAAAAGGAGGGGAGACAACGGATCCCCTTGTCTCAGTCCACGAGAACGATGAAAATAAACCCCAAGGGGTTGATCCAAGTGGTGAAGGCCTTGGTCTTGGGGTATCACTGCCTTCAAGATTGAAGGTTCAACACCTTATGGGTGCAAACAATCTTTAAGGGCCACACCCCTGGTAAAAAGCCAACGATTTAACCAGTTTCGTGTAGGGAAACTTCTGAGGGTGTGGTGCACAGGACCGGGGTTTAGTTTGCAGGAGTGAATCTGAAGGGCCCTGCCTTGGAGAGATTACTTGACATAAAAAAAACTATTAAAATAGAGTAACAATACCTTTACTACTTACTACATCCCAATACCCCTTTGCTACCCAAGCCTACGTGGCTTTATTTTTTATTTTATTTTATTTTATTTTCTGCTTTGCTTCTCCCTTCTGCTCTGCTTTGAATTTTGCTCTATCTGAGATTTGACTAAGCTTCTGACAGTCCTTCCATCCCCTACGTGATTGAGAGAGTGTGTGCCTTCAGCTACTATCCCTTGGGCCAGCACCTTTGAACGGTGGCTGGCCACCAAAAAAGAAAGTGATGCAAAGGTGGCTTCTCACAGAGAGAGAGAGAGAGAGAGAGAGAGAGAGAGAGAGATTGTGTGCGAGAGTAGACGGTGGCTCTCCGTCTACGGGGAGTGGAGTTCGCATTGAGCTGAGGTGAATTGTTTTGAGCATGAGGGAAAAATGTGGGGCATGTTGCTAAAGCTTGAAGATTTCGGATTGAGAAAGCTTCATGTCAAATCTTGGACAGAACAGAGCAGAGCAGAAGGGAGAAGCAAAGTAGGGGGAAAAAAAAAAAAAAAGTCATGTAGGCTTGGGTAGTAAAGGGGTAGTGGGAAGTAGTAAGGGTATCATTACCCATTAAAACAACCCGCAAGGGAGCTATTCACCAACTTTGAGAATCGTGTAGTCGAAACACAATGCTTGATCCAATTACACCACCTCCCCCCAAAGCCACATCTTCCAAGTAGATAAAGAAGGAAGTCCCAATTGACGTGATCATAAGCCTTCTCAATGTCAAGCTTGCATAAAATACCCGGCTCACTCAATTTAATTCTACTATCCAAACATTCATTAGCTATTGGAACAGAATCTAGAATTTGTCTCCCTTTAACAAATGAATTATGAGATTTCGATACAATCTTCTCCATAACATTGCTCAAATGGTTGACAAGAACTTTAGAGATGATTTTATAATTCCCATCAACAAGACTAATGGGATGATAATCCTTCAGAAGCTCCTGCCCTTTAGGAATAAGTGCATTGAAAGTTGCATTTAGACTCTTTTCAAACTTACCAAAAGAGTGCAATTCATGAAACACCTTCATGACATCCATTCTTACAATGTTCCACCAATCCTGAAAGAAAGCCATGGTGAAACCATCTGGACTAGGAGCTTTATGCTTAACCATCCCTCTTACAACATGAAGAACTTCATTCTCCTCAAAGGGCCGTTCAAGCCATTGAGCACTCAAGGGTCAATATTATCAAACGCTAAACCGTCCAAGTTTGGCTTCCAAAGAAACTGCTCGGTAAGAAGCTTCTCATAAAAGAGACAAATATGCTTCTTGATCTCAAATTGATTAGAAAAAACAACACCATCGACCCAGATCAGCTCAATAGCGTTGCTGCTTTAATGGGAATTGTCCACCCTATGAAGAAACATTTTGCATTTATCCCCTTTCTTTAACCAAAGGGCCCTTGATTTTTGCCTCCACGAAATTTGCTCCATCAAGATCACCCTCTCAAGTTCTGATCCAATGATACTTTTCCTCAAAATCTCCTCTTCCGAAAGAGTTCTACTTTCCGCCCAACTCTCCAAGCCTTGTAGATCCTCAAGAAGAGACTCCTAACGTCTATCCACATTCCTAAAGACTTGCTTATTCCTATCCTTCAAGTCCTCTTTTAGATCCCTTAATTTTTCAGCCAATAGAAAACTTGAGGTACCCCTCAACTGGTAGGATGACCACTCTCGTTTCACCATGTCTTTGAAACCATTGGCCTTAAGCCACATGTTTTCGAACTTGAAATATCTTTGACTCCCATGCATACCACCACAATCTAAGAGACTAGGAAAATGATTTGAGCAAATTCGTGAAAGTCTCTTCTGATATCTCTTCTGATATGCCTTTGGAAATAGAGCCTCCCATGAAGGAGATCCCAAGAATCTGTCCAGTTGAGACCAAGTTCTATTGTTGGACCAAGTAAAAGCACCCCCGCAAGAGGTAGGTCTACAAAATCTGACTCAAAGATAAACTTCGAGAACTCCCTCAGCCAAAATAAAGCTAGAATCCCCTAATTTCTCACTAGGGAATCGAATAACATTGAAGTCCCCTTCAACACACCAAGGAACAGCCCACAATAGTGTTCTACTACTATCAACATTTGGGCCATAAATTCCAGCAAGAGCCCTCTCAAATCCATCTTCCACATTTCTAAAGTGACAAGCCACCGAAAAATTCCCCATACACTCTACCAAATTCTCCACTACCCTCCAATCCCATATCACCAACACATTACCTGACACCCCATTAGAAGCGAGGAACGCCCATCCCACATATGAACAGCCCCACAAACTTTTGTTAATACTTTATCAACCCATCTTAGTTTTGTTTCTTGCAAACATATGATATCAACCTTCCATAACCTTAACAAATTCTTGATATGAAGATGTTTATTGAGATCATCCGGTCCCGAACATTCCATGATAAGATCTTGGGTTTCATTAAAACAAATTTGTTGCCCTACATGTGGATTTACCTCGGCTAACACTCCCTTCCTTTACATCATAATTTATGGAACAAGTAAGTCCCTTTAACTCTCTATCACGTTTTGAAGCCGATTTAGTAGACAGAGAGCGACTCAACTCAATAGCAATGAGCAAAGCCCAAAATTGTTCTTCAAAGCCCTCAATGAGATGCCCACACAATCTTGAATTTCTTTCACTTTATTAAGCACCCATTTCGAAGATGAAACCCCCATATCAAGATGCAGAGGTAAGGAGCATAAAGGTGCTGGATTGAGACCCTCCCTCCATTGATGCCCCAAGACTCTGTACAGTCCCCATTCCCAATCACCATTTACATGTCCTTCGGCCTCTTTACCTCCCCTAACCCCCTCTGTTCTTCCTCATCTTGTAGACAAGAAGATAGAACCATAGCCTGCATCAACGCATCTCCTTCCTCTTCAAAAGGCAAGACTACCGGCACATCCACCTCCATGTTTTCACTCTCCAACACTTCCTCCTGCTCTGGGCCACCTTTCGACGACAAGGAATGTATCGACAAAGTATTAGAACAAAAAGCTCCTCCATCTTCGGCACTTGAATGTATCGGTAGTGTTGCCATTAATCCTTACTAGTAAACACAGACGTCCAAGCACAGTGTGTAGAACCCAAAACTTTCTGTGAAGACTCCTATGAATGCTGCCATAGCTTCACCTTGGTTTGGACTACAGCTTCCTGAATGCTCTACTCTGATGAATACAATTTCTCCATTGGGTGTTCTGCATATAGAAGCAGAGGTACTGCCATGTGGTCTAACAGCAACATCAAAAGCAACTGAATATTTTTCTATGGGAGGTGGGGACCATCTTGTTACATTATTCAGTTCTTTCCATTCCCAAGCATTGCAGTGATCTCTATAAGACTGGTTAACTCTTGCTACAAACTGGTCTATTGAGAGTTTAAGAGAATCGTGGATGACTTGATTTCCGTAAAACCACAAGTTATCCATGGCAATGGTAGCAAAGAGTTGAAATTTGTGGGTATCTGTTTCTGAAATATGAATTTTATCCACAGGCTCTAGAATTCATAAGACCTAATTCTTAATGTCCTGCCTTCCTATAGAGGAGATATTAATAGGCCAAGGGGATTGTCTCCAAAGGATTCTAGAGTATGGGCATTCTAGGAAAAGGTGAGAGGCGGTTTCCTCTACAGAGTTGCAGGTTGGATAGATGGCTTGATCCTCATTAAGGGGAATACAATTCTATAACAAGGATCTTGTTGGGAGAATATTATTGAAAACTTTCCACATGGAAAGTTTAAGCCTGTCTTGAATATTCAAGGACCACATTTTTTTCCAAGTAGAGGGGTGTTACAATTGGTTGATGTTGTTGTTTTGAGTTACTAAGGAAAAGTATGCGGACTTAACAGAGAATTTTCCAGAAGAGTGATGAATCCATTTGAGTTTGTCCCTAATATCATGAAAGTTCAATTGGGCAAGAGGGATGTTTTCTATTTCTCTGGCCGTGTCCCTTGAGAATAATGTTTGAAATAGAATGGTGTTCCATCTTCTAGGTTCTTTGAGGACAAGTTCAGAAAGTCTCAGTTATGGGTCCTGGATTATAAGAGAGGATGAGGGAATTGGGAATTGCTGTGGTAGAGTAGGGATCCAATGATCAGACCAAGCTCTTGTGTTGACTCCATTGTTAATCTGCATGCAAGTGCTAGAAGCAAGGAAATCTCGAAGTTTTATCAATCCTTTCCAGAATCTAGAATCAGTGGGTTTAGCAGAGATGTTCATCCAGGATGTTTGTTTCACATATTTCTCAGAGATGAGAGATTTCCACGGGCTGGTATCATTGCTGAGAAAGTTCCATCCCAATTTGCAGAGCAAAGCTTTTTTGAAGAGAGAAGTTTGTCTTAATCCAATACCTCCCATGGATTTGGGTTTGCAAATGGATTTCCAGGACTTGGGAGTGAAACTGTGGCATTTTCTTGGGTCAAATCCTCACCAAAATCTCGTTAGAGATTTTTCAATATCTTTTGAGATGGACTTTGGAATCTGGATTCTTGACATCATATAAGTTGGAATGGAGCTTTCATGTTAGTGCTGCTGTCTGCTTGATGAGCGTATTCATATCGGGTTGCTGGTGGGAGTGTTGATACTGGAGGTTACTGGGGTGATGAGGGATGGGTGGAAGGGTGGTACTGGAGGTGTTTGATGAATGGTGAGGAGGGATTGTGAGGGAGGAAAGATAGTATTAAGAGGGGAGTAACTCACAAGAGAAGTAGAGTGAACTCATCCTAGAGAGATAGTTTGAAAAAAAAATTACTCAACTGGTTCATCTGTCACTTGTTTCCACTTAGCTTGATTTGGCGACATATTTTCTTTGTTAATATTTATTCCAGTTGTGGTTTTGTTTTCTGACATTAGCTCTTTTATGGTTGTAATTAATTTCATTGCTAGTTTTTTTTTAATTGCTCCTGGCACTGCCTCTGTTCTGATTGCTCACACTATTCATTTTCATAGACTCAGTTCGAAAATCAACTATAATGTTTTGGAGACACTCTTTGCCAAAAAGGTATGTATATTTTGTTGTATGTTTATCGTAAAAAGTCCAATTGAGGGATATAGATTTGTTTATTTAATATAGTATATCCTCATTGTTTTTTGTCTTTTTTAGAAGTAATAGTATATCCTCATTGTTGGCTTACTTATCAAAGAAATATGGCATATCCTCATGCCTTCTACCAGAAGGATAAAAAAGTATATCTTCATGGGCACATAATTCCTTCTTGAACCTGGCTGCGGCAGTAAAACCAGCTTTTGGAGGGGGTATGATATACATTACTACTTTTTACTCTTTACAATTCAGGTATTATATACACCAATGCACAACAAACTGAGTAATCGAAAAAAATAAATAAATAAAAATCTGAATATCCAGTCATTTAGTAGTTACAACCAGTCATAAATTTAAATTTTGTAGTTGTACTTGTGTGTGTGCACACTAGTGCATGAATACATTTCATTCACATTGAAAGTGGCATACACTTTTGGTTCTCCTTATTTTATGGCAGCATTGGGATTTGTCAAGCTTTTCTGTATCAACTCGACTTGTAAACTAAGGGGTTGTTTGGGAAATACATCCCATCTCATCTCAAATTTCTCATAATTTTCTTTCCAAACATCACTAAAACACCAACACTCATCAATTTCAAATTTTCAATTTTTTTATCTAATCATTACAACTTTCTTAAACTTCCAAACAAAAAAAAAAAAAAAACAAAAACAAAATTTTCAAAATCTCAAAACGAAAATAATATTAAAAAATTATATTCTAACAGTATTTTAATTTATCAATTTTTTCTCTCTCCTTTCAAAACCTCAATAAAATATCCTAATTCAAACAATTTTATTACTATTTATAAAATTCTCATCTCATTTCATTGCCCAAGCATTCCCTAAATCTTAATCCATGTAACGAAATTGTGGTCAACTTTGCCAAGAAAAGGAAAATTAGGGTCAATTACAAAGATTCTTTTGTCTTGATCCAGATTCATGATGTGACACTGTCTTGCAGAGAGTTTTTCTTTGTATACATAGATTTGTATAGTAAATACCAGCACAAGAGAGATTTTCTGTGTCAACTTGAAAAACAAAAACAAACTAGGGGAAGGGGGGAGTTAGCACCTGTGTATTTCTGCTCTTCTTAGCAGCAGCTCGCAAGGCTGGAAAGCTTATCCTAAATGATATTCTTCTTAAGTTTATGACATAAGAAAACTGTAAGAGCACAATAATTACTCTCCATTTTAATTTATATAACCGAAACATATAGTTTGCAAGAGCAGAATCAATCTCAGCTACTGGAATTGTAAGTGTTGGATGTGAGGGCAATCTGACGAAGCCCTTGTTGAGATGCTGTTTCCAATTTGTAGGGGGATCATATTAGATTTGAATTTGATGAATTTTTTTTTCATTATTAAATCTTCTCACTGTTCGTCATTATTATATTCTTATTTACTCCTGGTTGCCATTTTCTGATTCGAATAAAAAAAAAAAATTAGAGAATCAAATTATGATGGGGATGCCAAAGGGCAAAGTGATGGTGAGAAAGAGTGATGGGGTATATCACAGACAATTATGATGAACTGGGACAAGGGTATGAAAATTTGGAACAGGATGATGTCAACGGAACATATGGCAATGAATTGCATGCGCACTTTGACAACGAGCGGGATGTTTTTGGTTATAACTACGATAATTGTGGAGGAATATTGCTGAGGGAGAATGTAACTTTTCGAAGGCTCATTTGATTTCATTGAAGCGTCGAAAAACCAAAATCAGGCGGTACGGTTATAGCCTATAGGCGGTACGGTTATTTCCTTCTAAAGAAAAATACGAATTGGACAAGATTGTGTCGGGGGGTAATGAGATGATTTTAAATACTCTGTAAATAGTAATTAAAAAATAATAAAAAAATAGTAAATAGTAGTGAATGATAGAATAAAATAATAACAAGTATGTAAAAAATAATAATAAAATAATTAATAATAGTGAGAATACTTCACCAGTCACCACCTAAAGTCCCAAACTAGTCCTAAAGCTTCTACTTCACCCCTTCTTTTATCCAAGTCCTGGGATGTAAATCAAGTTTAACAGCAGCAATTGTATGATTTTATTGATAACTCAGGCGGTGTTCCTTTTTTTTTTTTAATTGATATCACGTTAGCCACCAAATTGACATGGTATACAGTTTAAACCGCAAAATAGAAATAAATATATAAAGTGAGTAATACATCATTAAATTTCTTTCATTTCAATCTCTAAATTTTTTTTAAAAAATAAAAAATTGATATGGTATAGTACATGTATATTTAGTGAATATTGTCAATCTTAAACAATGAGTGGTGGTTCAATGGTTTTTGGGTTACTCCCAAGTGCCTTGTCATGTCCTAATTGTTGCATTGAGAAATTATATATGTTATAGACAATTAATTAATCGCAGCTATCAACTCGTCATTTTTTTATAGTAAAATGATTATATATTTTTTTTTTAATACGATAGAGCATCCTCATCCGGTTCTTCAAAACATCATATTCCCTATAATTTAAGATTTATTTTGAGATTTTGGTCAAAATACACCCCACATCAGGATTCCTATTTTAGGGAAAAGGTTTAGGGAATAAACAGTAAGTCCCCATATTTGGAGACTCACTATTCATTCCCCAAATCATTTTTATCAATATTTTATTATAATATATAAAATAAATAATTTTTCAATCATCTACACTTTCTCTCATACTCATATTTATTATAGTTTTAAATAATAATTTTAAAAATAATTTAATTAATTACAAAAATATAAAAAAATTAATTTTAAAAATATTATCATATTCACAAAAAAATAATTTAAATTTTTGTTTAAAATATTCACTAGAGTAATAGTTCAAAAAATAAGAAAAAATATTAAGTAGTTAAATTTGTAAATAGAAGTGAAAGAAAAAAGTAATAAAAAAATAATAGAAAAATATTATTTAATAGAATAGAGATAGGGATGGGGAATGGTGTGACGCCCCCAAATTCCGTTTGGGATTGGATGGATATTTGAAGTGTCGAGACATGTAACACAAGGTTACCTGCCCCCGTTCATAACATATAAGATGCAATGTTCCTAACATGCATCTAACATTATGCAATATTCGCAACGGATAAATTATTTATTTAGCAATACTATGCACCAAATTGAAAATATCTCAAATGCTTAAAACATACTTGATATACAAAGACTCATTGAACAACTAAGATCATAACACTAGTTCAAAATGATTATGATTCAAAAAGTACTGGAGATGCAACTCCATCGTACAAGTAGTAATTTACGTTAACTACTTTATTAACATTGACGTCGCATCGTTGCTTAGTCAACTGTGTCTAGTTGGTCAGCTCCTGATTCTCCTTCAGGTCCTGTAACAAGATCTACCATTCGGGGGGAATGGTAGTTGGGACTACCACAGTGAGATTTGATTACAAATCTCAGCAAGTTAACAAAAAACTTCCACACAAGCTAATGATGCATGGATGACAGTAAAAGCATAAATGCATAATCATATTCATAAGTAATTAAAGCATAGCTTAGCGTACAACATAGCATAATTGACATAACTTAAATTGAAACATGAACTGAACTTGACTTGACATGAACTTGATTTGAAACTTGACTTAGTATGAACTTGTTCTGAAACTTGAATTAACATGAAAAATACATACTCCACAGTTGTTGTGGCCCTATGTATTCTACGTGTAAATACATACTCCACAGTTGTTGTGGCCCTATATATTCTACACAAATTTGACTTAACATGAAAAATACATACTCCACAGTTGTTGTGGCCTCATGTATTCTACGTGTAAATACATACTCCACAGTTGTTGTGGCCTCATGTATTCTACGGAAACTTATTCTTTAACTGCTTAAATACACACTCCACAGTTGTTGTGGCCCCATGTATTCTACGTGTAAATACATACTCCACAGTTGTTGTGGCCCCATGTATTCTACGAAAACTTATTCTTTAACTGCTTAAATACATACTCCACAATTGTTGTGACCCCATGTATTCTACGTGTCACAATTGATGTGTCTCACGTAGTGTATGCATCACAATTGCTGTGACCCCATACATAAGTAATCAAGATGAAATGTGACTGGAATACGAAAGGACTGAAACCCTGACGTAACATAACGTGACTTGAACATAACTTGAAATACATGACCAACTTGAGATAGAAATATTTCGTAACATGGCATAACATATAATAGATAACATATTTAACATGACATACTTGCAACAGTGAATATTACATGACTTGACATACATGTAATAGATGTCATACTTAGCATGATGTACTTGTAATGTACAGCAATACATGATAGAATATATTATGTAACAGATAAAAATTGATGACAGAATAAATTCTGTATAATAGACAATTACGTGATAACTTGGCATGGCATGACATATATGATAACACACATATATACACTGTAGTTCCTTTACTTAACACACATACACAGTAGACTGCTAGTAAGTTAAAAGCTAACTTACTTCGATTTCCACGTTTCTTATAAAACCTTAAGCGCGATCACGAGGAACTGTAATTAGTGATTCTAAAAGTTAGTACTAAATTACTAATAAATTGAAATATGGAAAATACTAACTTAAAGAGTAAAATTTCTATTTTACTCTCTGCATGTAGGAAAATGATCGTTTTATCCATAACTTAAGGATTTTGCATACTAACTCCAAAAGTCATCAAAATTTACATGCCTCATGTAAATTTTATCCTCAATTCATATATCAATTTAGAAAAATTTGAAACTAATCACAACTATGGAAGATATACTATGACCGAAACATTCATAGGCCATTTCTCTTGATTTTTTGTTGCAATTCTTTCCAATTTCAAAACTCATGCTTAAACTAAAGTTTTGCAACAAACATCTTCTAATCCTAAGTTAAAAACCATACTTAAAACATCCATTTAGAAAAAGCTATAATCAACACCAAACTTTTTTTGTAAAAAAATCCAAGCACTTAAATCACAAGTTTTGATCTTAAATCAAAACATCTCCAAGAATTTCAAAAATCAAATCTTACTTCTAACATATTCACAATATCATCCTAACATCAACCATGCTTTAAATCATCAAACTAAAGTCACCAAAATCACAAACTAACATTTGAAGTTTTTGGTTTTACACTTAGTCTAAAAACAGAAACGTTTTCCTCAACTAGTTTTGATAAATCTCTTGATCAATGGCTTAAGAAGGTGAGATCTTCGAAATAAAGCATCACATGGTTTAATGATGTGTCTTAAATAGGATCCAACCATCAAACTTAAAATCACATAGCTAGAAAAAAAAATAAACATGGATCTAATCCAAAAAAATCAAATCTTAGGCCTAACCGAAATCCTCTTGCATAGAAAAATCATATATTTGAAACTAATACTAAATATCTCCAAAATAACATTCTAACATGAAAATAAGAGACTTAGGATCATCATATAAAAATATCAAAGCCTTTAGAGTAAGATCAAACCTCGAAATATTCAAACGTTTTCCAAATAAAAACTGTTTTGCCACTTCCAGTTTTCAAGTTTCTAGATCTAAGAAAATCTATCATCAAAAGCTTTAGTCATGCAACAAAACCTCAATGAAAACTCTTAAACACATGCTAAGAACACTCCATAAAATTTTCGGACCAAGATATGTCCATTAGATTGGTCAAAAACTCCAAAACATAACATACTCTCCAGATTCACGCCCAGAATGACCTTTCCATGGTTAAAAATACTTTTGACTGACCAAATGATCATGGAATGATACGAAAAATACATCTACGGAAAGTAGACTCAAAGAGAAACAACTTTTATGAAGGAGTCATCGTGTGAAAATACTTACAAATGGTTGAAAATCTCCACGCAATAAGACCCATAAATCTGTCCGAGAGCTCTTTTGCGTTTCTCTCTAAGAATGGGATGAAGAAATTATTAAAGTGAAGTAAAAGTATCTTGCACGACTCAAGACTTCTGTAGGAGAATTATTTGGACCTTAATGATCATTGAGTGGAGGTATACGTGTGACATGAAGTGAAGGATAGTGGGGGGCAAAGGACAAAAGCTATGGGGCATGGTGCTTGATGGGGTGGGTTCCTCCATACTATTGAGTGCAACTTGTGGCAATAAATGATCTGCCAAGTGGGGGAGGAAACTTCTCCAAGAAGCCTTGCCAAGGTGGCCAAATTCGTGAGCCTTAGTGGGCCTCAATTTAGTTGATCAGATAAAAAAGATTTTGCTTAGGTGTCATGATCTCACACCTTGATTTCCTTCACAATTCCATCTAATGGTTTCTTTTTGTGTCAAGTATCTAATACTATTAATTATGTGTGGTTAAGATCTTGCCAAGTGCCCAAATAAAATTTTGCTAACCTAATTTGGACATTACACACTGTGATTTTGAAAACACTGCGCTTAGTACGTTTACCGATGTTACTATTCACTCCAAAAATAAACGTAATAAACTTAGTACTGAAAAATCTTAAATATTCAATTAAACCTAGTGGTGTAGACTATAATGTATTCTGACACTTCTAACTATCTCAAATAATTAAAATCGCATTTCTGGCACCAAAGTGAGTGATAAGACTAATTATGTTGACAGACTAAAACCTATGCGATTAGTCGATTCGTAAAAACTTATGGGGTCTTCACGAGATTCCTAAAACTAATAGAAATTTCACAATTAAATTTCTAGCAGGCTGTTACAAATGGGATGTAGGAGGTTTTTGAAGATGAATAAAATTTAAAGAAAAATTTAAGGAAATGTAATTTTAAGTTAAATTATAAAGATAGAGATGGAGAATGGGATGAGGATGCCGGATGAATACAGTATTGGTGTGAAAGCGAATTCAAAATGCTACAACTTTGTATTTTATGAAAATTTTCCAATTTCAATATTTTGTAGGTCAAAGCGGGCTGTGAAGTGAAAAGTACAACTTTTGGACAGAAAGACCGTACGGACAGTCGCTGCTTGCGGTCCGGACAGTGATGGTAGAATTTCACTAGCTGTCAGTGTGGATTGTTCGGCCGCATGAAAACCTTCCAAAGGACAAAAACTGGATTTTCTTGGTATCCAACTTGTTGAAATCCTAAAAGTTCAAGAGGTTTCCACTTCGTTTCCTGTCTTGTTTATTTTAAAACTTTCCGTTTAATTTGGTGACTGCATCCAATTTTATCTATCATCGTATGTTCCAAAACTACGTCCAAAGCCCCCAGAATGACCAAAAAGTATTAGAAAAATTATTTATTGAGTATTTCCATTTTAAGAATTGCTACATACCAAAAAAAAAAAAAAGAGCGAGAAAAACTCCTCACCAATTAATCTGTTTTTTCTCAAATAACAGCCTTTCAATAAGTGAGTGTCACATAAATCACTCATTTTACTTACCATATGACCGCACAATAAATGATAAAGCAAGGAAAAAAAAAAAAACCGACCCTTCTCGTTGTCTATCGTTGTCCTTTTCTTTCATTCTTCCATATTAATCACTAAAATGTGTTGCACGTACTAGGGAGAAGAAGATGATTGATTATTATGACATGAAGATGCGATACTGATGTCGATACCAAATTTGCTTCTCCCTCCCTCTCTCTCGATGGAAATTTCAAAACAAAAAGACAAAAAAGTGATAATAATGACAACAATGAAAGTATCTTGGTTTGTAGAATCTTCAAATTATACTGAAATAGAAAATACTGTACACAAAAAATGAAGAAAAGAAGGAAGGAAGGAAACGAGGAAGCAAGGAGGTGGAAATCGTGGAGGCCGGGGGAAATCCAGAATGGGCCGTTTCACAGAGATTGGTGGGCGACAGGTTGTCCCATTGTGGCGGTGATAGACCTGGTGTTGTGCGGCGATTTGGGCTCCCAAAGTTCACAGTAATTCACTTCTTCCTTTTTGTTGGTTTTATCATATAAGTCCAAACTCATGATATGCATAGTAGAATTTTACACGTGGCCAGCTTTTATTAAGGGCTGTTAAAGTCGCTAGGACAGACCGACAGCTTCAAAGAGAAACTATACAAAAAAATTATATAAAAATAAATTTATAAATTGATTTAATTTTATGAAATTTATTATATCTATTTTATAATAAAAAAATAATTTTATAATATGATATATCACATTAAATTACATTAATTTATGGTTTACTTTTGTATTAATTTTTGTGACCAAAGTATTTCCCATTTCAATAAAATAAATTCTATAAAATTTGGTAATGCCCTGCCCCTCCCAAAAAAAAACAAAAACTTCATAAGTTTCACCTCAACTTTAACTTCCTAGTTTCATCCCTGGAAATGAACATGTTACTACGGTATTACATACCACGAGATTCACATGTTATATTTATCTATCTCATAATTAACAAAAAATAAATGCTTAGAATAGATCATTAAAGATGATCTAGTCCATTTGAAACCACTAAGGTTCATTGGGTTTTCAAAGAAATGAGAAACATAATTACACAGACATTTTATTCCCCTCTACCATAATAAATGATTATTAATAAAATTATAGCAACATCCTTTTTAAAATTTAAAAAAAAAAAAATGTGACGTATATGATATATATACATACACAACTGCCTTATTGCTCCCTCGGTTACACGAATATTCTTAAATTATCAAAGAAAATGGAAGATTTTAAAGAATCTTTACAAACAAATGTGAGGCTGGTAAAGCACAGCAAAGTCTTGAATCTAATAGACAACTACCAACAAGAATACATTTCTTCCACAGGCTGTCCTGACTCCTCCCCTCTCTAATGCACCACTCTTTCTCCAGTTGCGGCAGTACTAGACATATTATTTATTATTCGAGATGTGCTGTTTTCCCCCTCCACGGTTTGAGAATCTGAAAGGAACAGAGCAAGTTCGCATCCACACTCATGAGGGCACCCGCATTATTAAATTCTCCGCAATAGTTTGGTGCCGAGAATATGGTAACTAGCTGCCTGTCTGCGAAGAACTCATAACCATCTTCAACTACCTGTCAACCATTTTCCAATAAACAAGCAACTTTTAGGCAAAGATGGTTGAGAGAAAAGAGAAGTGAAGCAAAATAACAAAGACAGACCTGGTGGGCACGGCATATGAGATCGAGATCATGTTTCTTCAAGAACTCAGCCACCTTGTCCGCTCCAAAAGTATAGGAAACACCCCTATCATTCT
The DNA here is from genome assembly GCF_018687715.1 of Carya illinoinensis. Classification (NCBI taxonomy): domain Eukaryota; kingdom Viridiplantae; phylum Streptophyta; class Magnoliopsida; order Fagales; family Juglandaceae; genus Carya; species Carya illinoinensis. Next base: position 44,441,172 of record NC_056760.1, read on the forward strand.
CACCCCACCCTCTGATGTCTCTGTCGGGATCTGCCCATAGGAGGTCACATAAGAGTCCCTGGTCTGGCACATCAACTGGCCTTTCTATAGCTCTGATTTGATCCAACCTCTCCATTTCGGGCGAAAGGCCACCGTGCATGCATAGGATTTTGTCATCAATCACTGCAGCTACTGGCAAACAGTTGAAGCATTCTGTAAATATCTTCCAGAGACGGACGCTGAAGCGACGCTTGCACTCATCATAGAAACCATAGATTCGGTTGATAGATGCACATTCATGGTTTCCCCGAAGGAGAAATAAGTTATCCGGATACTTAATCTTGTAACCAAGCAGAAGGCATATAGTCTCTATACTTTGTTTTCCTCTATCCACGTAGTCTCCAAGGAACAGGTAGTTTGAATCTGGTGGAAAACCGCCATACTCAAACAATCGTAAGAGGTCTGCATACTGACCGTGTATGTCGCCTGCACACCCGATCCATACTCATTGAATAAAGACATACACGCTCATAAAGAAAAAAGACATGCGCGCATGATTGAAAATACCCTAGTTAGATTAGTGAATTAGATACGCCAAATCAAAATAATACCCTTCAACTCCAAAATCCACCCTTCTCATCTGAAATTTTGACTGCATGAAAAGAACTTTTATAAGCTGTATTTGGCCCTACCCAATATTTTTATGATGAATTCGAGAAAATTATTATTGTACGTGAACCTGGCAATTGTGTTATATATAAATATATATATATATATTTTTATATATATATATATATATTGTCTTTATGATAATAGGAGCCTTAAGAGTCCTTTATACAATTATTCTTTAGTAATAAATGCACCATATTAATCAACCACCGGTGTCGCATCTTCTCCAATTTAGACAAATCTAAAGATCATATACTCACAAGTCCTATTATAGAATAATCATGTTTCATGTCATTCACCTTATGGATTTGATTGTATGAACAAATATTTAATGCAATCATATATGCTCTGTAATCTGAACCATCATTATGCGAATTTTATATCTTAAACTGAAGGTGCCACTGAACTGGACAACAGATAAATTCCCGAGAGAAACAAAAGGGAATCTTTTGGCCCTACAGAGAATTGGTAGGATGTTGAACATCACGAACCAAAAATAAAGAAATAAGGAAGGAAATGAAAACAAAAAACAAAAAACAAAAAAAAAAATAAAAATAAAAATAAAAAACAAGAAGAAAAACTGGGATACCACAAACGTTAATGGGAGCCTCTAATTCAAGAAGATTTGGCTGGCTGAGGAAGACATCCTTGGCAGCAATGCAAAGTTGGCGGATTTCAGACTCTGATAGCTGAATCCGTTTGCCTCTGTTCTTCCTTCCTTCCAACAGCCTCTCTATCAGCCCATCCAATCCTTCCATTCCACCCCAAATCCCCACTACCCTCCTTTATCTTCCCCGAGCTAGCCTACTGATCCTTTCCAAACCTTTATTTGTTTTTCGATAAGAAAGCATCAACCGAGAATCCTATATTCTAGTAAAGGATATTCATACTATATGTGAACCAAAATAAAGGCAGAAAAAAAAAAAAAAAAAAAAGAGGAGATAGAAATAAAAAGGAAATAGAAACATATAGAAGAAGCTTAAAATCTGTTGAGGAAAAAAGAGAGAGATTAAACAAAAGAATCGGGGGAGTTGAGATATATGTGGGTTATGATGGTATAAGGTTTTTACATTTGCCAACTATTGTGGGGTGGGGGAAGGAGAATAAGCACTCTCTTCCTCCGATTTACATGGCCGCCTCCACCCACCCACCCACTCACATTTCTTCTCATTCTTTTCTGTATATATTTATTATACATTATAATATATTTTTAAATTTTTATGTGATATTCATCTATAGCACATTATTTCGTATGCATAATAACTGCTTAGAAAAAATAAAAACATGTATAATAATTATGCCAGCGCGGTGATTATACTGGTATGCAGCGTGTACGTGTCAAATGTGACGATTATATTACCAACTATACCTATAAAGATCAGAATTCACTATATCAGGTTCCCTTTGTTATAAATTACTTTATATACATACATACGTATATATATACACACACAAGCAATCAATGATCTTTCGGTTTCGCCTTTGCTCTCAGGCGACTGTTTAACCAAGAACCACCCTTCCTTGAAGCCTGCCAGCTTTTTTGTTGACCGTAGGAATAGTACGTGGTCCCTTGTACACAACAAACACCAATCATGCTTAATGCCGATGGTGGCGACAATCTTTTAGGTATTCTAAAAAGAAGTATGTTTATATTTGAGAATTCTTGATGGCATGGATCCTAAACACCCTGTAGGGTGTGAAATTCTTAACACCAATAAAGAGTGACGATGTTTCACGCTTACGAGGTGTTCTAGACTTATACTTAGCTACCGCCTTTAACTCACAAAACTTTTGCTGATCCCAAACTTATAATTTACAACCCCACGGGTAATCCACTTATCTTGAATAACGATTACTTCAAAACTCGCGTTCTTTTTAACCCTTCCCCATGAATGAACCTGGTCTGATTTATAGAAACTCCAACAGCCCAACAATACATTTATAGGTGATCGACAACCAAACAATAAAATGATCAAAAGATCCATAAGGTGATGTGGGAGGGGTATTTCCCACCCGGCCTCATCACAATTGGGCTTAAGCCCGACGTTGGGCATCCAAGTCCTCAAAAGTCGCATCAGAGAATGAGGGGTATGGAATGCAGGAAACTATACATAGGAGATTGATGGGACCCGCCGACTCTAACGTCCACTGTTACATCTAGCTTTAAAGATGCGTTGGTAGAATAAACCGAAGATGCAGACAACCCTTCATTCTCTGATAGAGAGGACCATAAGTGACCGCGTCGTTCATCCACTATTGGGACTCGCCCTAGGAGCCATGCAAAATTAAAAGTGCAATGCCAAAAGCCACGCCGCATTGAAGGCCCTAACCCTAGCCACCAAGTTGCATGAAATGCTTAAGCTAAGACGAACACGGACGAGATGGCTTGACCCTGACACTAGGAACAAAATGTTCCTTGGGGATTTAGCATAAAAGTTCCCCACTCAGGTACAAAGGACTCTATCTAAACTCTAAATACCAAAGCTATTACAACACGCACGAGGAGACTAACTTAGGCATCGAAAGCTTCCCAGACGAACCCGAGCCCACTTTCTTCTTTTTGTTTACATGTGAAGATCCTAGCCTGAGTTGCTAGAACCTTGCCTAGGTGTTCAAAACACGATGTTAACAGTGACATCTTCTATGATATCTTTTCTATAGACATAACGTGTTCTTTGTATGCCGGTGACAACCTGTTCTCAGAAAACTCAAGGACCAGAAGCCTTATCAGAAGACCTAGAAGCACGCCTTGCAAAAATGGAGCAGTTGGTAAAGACGCTGATGGCACAAGTGCAAACACTCCAGAGGGAAAATGAGGCCCTGATAGTAGACACTAAGAAGCTGCCCGAAGACATTGAACCCAGCCATAATAGGAGGACGAGTCACAAGCTGTGGGGGGGATGGGCACCAATGATGAGGACAAAAAGAAGATACAACAAAAACTTTATGACCTAATGGACGAATACGTAGTGATGGCCAAAAAGGTGGGAGCCTTATCCTCGATGGACCAAATGCTCACCGGCATGAACCTGCCTTATAGTGTGGAAGTGATGGCTATGTCGTTACCATCGAAATTCAGGGTTCCCCATATAGACTTGAACGACAAATCCAAGGACCCCTTGGAGCACTTGGACACCTTCAAGGCTCATATGACCCTTCACAGATTCCCTTAGGAGATCGCATGCAGGGCCTTCCCATTGACTCTAAAAGGAGCAATGAGGGCACGGTTCGTATCACTGGCACCAAACTCAATATTTAGCTTCGAGGATCTGGGATGCAACTTCATCACATAGTTTATGGCCAGTAGGAGGAGAAGGCACCCTGCTGCTTATCTCTTAACCATCAAGCAACGAAAGTACAAGAGCTTAAAGGCCTACATGGCTAGATTTAACAAAGAGCACATGACTACTGATGACCAAGATGATAAAATTACTCTTGCTGCCCACTTCGACAGCTTATGGCCTTGAAACCCATTTATGCTTGAGTTAGCTAGAAAGACCCCCACTACGCTACAACAATTCATGGACCAAGCAAGCAAGTTCATAAATACTAAAGATACACTTGGGTATTGACACCACCAAGAAAAACGGAGTTTAAGCAGGCCAAAAAGAAGGCAAGACGTCGGCCCAATCCAAAACTGTAGACAAGGCCAAAGGGTGGGATGATTCTCATCCATTGAGGGGGGCGGGGCACCCGACGTGAGAGAAACATTAACTATAGAGGAGGAGAATAGGCCCACTCCCCAGGAAGTCGACCATCGGGACAGTGGCCGTCGTTATTGCATTTACTACCATTCCATAACTCACAACACTGTAGACTGCAGGTCCCTTAAGGGAGAGGGGAAGAGCAGATTCCTGGCTCCCCAGCACTATGCCAGCCTGCAAAAGGAAAGGAAGTGTAGCCGAGGAAGGTTCTCCTGGCCAAAAAGAAGTGAGAGTCCAAGGAGGCGAGTAGAGTTGGATCCCCTACTAAACTACCCTAGGTCACCACCTTGCGAAATGCCCCATTGGGCAAGATCCAAACCATAGCTGGGGGGTTCAGTAGGGGTAGGTCAACCTCCTCCAGTAGAAAGGTCCATGCCAGGAGGGCACGATTCGATGAGGCCATGTAATTTCAAAGTTGGTAGGAAAAGTCCCCCCACACTGCTTCCACAATGACTAATTTCATAGCGATGAAGGCCCCCACCTTATACAACACTATACTTGGTCAACCCGCACTCAACTTCCTGAGGGTAGTGACATCGGCTTACCACCTAAAGATGAAGTTCAGGACCCCCACGAGAGTGGGCGATAATGTTACGTGCAAGAGCTAAGGCCAACGAAAGGCGGGGTCAATATGATAGAGCCCCGAAACGACAACAGCATCCTACCCACACCCGGGTTCATTGCGAGGGAGGAAGAAGTCCAGGAATGGGCAGGCTTTCTACCAAGTGGAGTTGAATGAGCTGGCTCCATTGGACTCGAACCGCCCCAAGGCCATGATTAGACTTGGCAACAGAATAATGCCCATCATGCGACAAGCTATGATATGAATCCTGATAGAACATCAGGATGTGTTTGCTTAGGACCACAAAGACATGCCCGGGATTGACCTAGACATCATTCAACACCATGTGAACCTCGAGGCCAAGAAAGTCAAGTAGAAATAGAGGATTTTTAGTGTCGAGAAATGTGTTGCCATCATAGAAGAAGTCGATCACCTCATAGTAGCAAGATTCATATGTGGGCACACTACCCAGACTGGCTGTCCAATGTTGGGCTCATGAAGAAGGCCAACGGCAAATGGAGGATGTGTGTTCACTTCACGAACTTGAATAAGGCTTGCCCTAAGGATAATTTCCTTCTTTCCCTAATAGACCTGATAGTGGATTCCACCACGGGATATCACATGCTTAGTTTCATGGATGCCTACTCGGGATATAATCAGATCAGCATAGACCCCAGCAATGAGAAAAAGATATCGTTCATCACATATAGGGGTTTGTACTACTACAAAACCATGCCTTTTGGCTTGAAGAACGCAAAGGCCACCTACCAACGGCTGGTCAACCACATGTTCAAGGAACATATAGGGTGGAGCATGGAAGTTTATGTAGATGAACTACTTATGAAGAGCAAGACCCACCTAGATGACCTATATGAGGCCTTTGCAGTATTAAAGCGATACTGAATGAAACTTAACCCAGCTAAGTGTGCGTTTGATATAGGAATCCGAGAAGTTGTTGGGTTACATGGTCTCAGAAAAGGGAATAGAGGCCAACCAAAAAAAGGTGGAGGCCATATCCATATGGCTCCACCACGAAGCATCAATGATGTACAAAAACTCGTTGGCTGGGTAGCGACTCTTAATAAGTTTGTGTCCAAGTCGATGGACAAGTGCTTGCCATTTTTCAAGGTACTACAGAAGGTAGAGAATAGTAACGATGAATGTGACCGAGCATTCAAGAGCCTTAAGCAGTATTTCGCCAGTTCCCCTATGTTTAGTCAATCTGACCTGGGGAAGTCCTAATCCTATATTTGTCTGTCTCCCAGCATGCAGTCTCCGCACTTTTAGAATTGGACATGAAGGGCTCCTAGAAACCAGTTTACTACACTAGTTATGCTTTCTAAGGCACTGAAGCGAGATATCCTCGTATGGACCAACTCGCATTTGGCCTTGTGATGACCGACTGCTGACTCAGACCATATTTCCAGGCACACCTAATTTGGGTCCTGACTGAAGCCTCTTTGAAGAAAATCTTACAGCGACCAGATGTCTCTGACCAGCTAATGAACTGGGCCATGGAGCTAAGTGAATTCGACATCAAATATGTGCCTAGAAGCTCCATTAAGGGACAGGTACTAGCAAGCTTCATCGTACAGTTTATTGGCTTCTAGGAAGAGGCTCAGAATGCAGCTCTCGAGATGCCCTGGCAAATATTTGTCGATGGCTCATCTTGCCAAGCTTGGGGGGAGGGGGGGGGGGGGAATTGGGGGTGCATATCACAACGGATGCCTAGGAAGAACATAACTACACCACCAGGTTGGCGTTCAAAACTACCAACAATGAAGCAGAATACAAAATGCTATTGGCCAGCTTGGAGGTTGCTAAGTTGTTGGGAGCCAATGAAATAGAAGTAAAAGTAGACTTCGAGAAGTCGTCAACCAAGTCTGGGGGGAGTTCACCATGAAGAGCGAAGAATTGAAAAAATACCTTGTGCTAGTGGGAGACAAGCGCAGCCACTTTAGATACTTTCAAATTCAGCAGATACTAAGAGCCGAGAACCAAGGCTGACAAATTGGCGCGAGTTGCTTATGGGCAGGAGGATTGCCCCTACCTAAGAAGACAGTTGTCAACATAGTAGAGATGCCTGCGATAGGGGTCAAGATCTTGGAGGTGAGGCCAAGGGCTCCAGAATGGGCTACAGACATAATCAAGTACCTCAATGCCAACAAGTTACTTGAGGATAAGTGTGAAGTGAGGAAAATCAAGAATAGGGCAGCTCGCTTCATCCTGACAAATGGCACTCTGTACAAATAGGGTTATTTCGTGCCCCTTCTGAGGTGTGTCTCATTCGAGCAAGCATAGTACATCTTGGCAGAAGTACACAAAGGAGTATGCGGTAACCAATCAAGAAGAAAGGCACAAAGGTGATGAAAGCGGGATACTACTGGCCACACACCCTCAAAGATGCGAAGGAGTTTGTTCAAAAATGTTAGAAGTGCCAAGAGTTCTCCCTAGTACCTCATTACCCACCAGAGGAATTGACATTGATCACATCACCGTAGCCTTTCGTACAATGGGGCATTAAAACTAGTCGGCCTCCTTCCCTTGGGAAAAGGTGGGGTAAAATTTATTGTGGTGACTATGAACTACTTCACTAAGTGGGCTAAAGCTGAGGTCCATGTGACAATAACAACAAGCAAAATTACCCGATTCCTATGGAAGGCGATCATGTGTAGATTCGATGTACCTCGTTTTATCATATTAGACAATGGGAGGCAATTTGACTCAGACCATTACCATGACTGGTGCAAAGATCTAGAAATCAAGTTCAAGTATTCCTCCCCAGGACACCCATAGTCCAATGGGCAAGTCGAGGCGACCAACAAGACTATACTAGAGATCCATAAGAAGAGGGTTGAGGAAAAGAAAGGGACATGTGCGAAAGAACTCCTGGGAGTGATGTGGGAGTACCGAGCCATAGTCAAAACCCCAACTGGTGAAACCCCCTTCACGCTCACCTACAGACATGAGGCGGTAGCACCCGTTGAAGTAGAAATGCCTACCTACAGGATTCAACACTTCGATCAAGACTCCAACAATGTAAAACTGGAGGAGGGGCTTGACTTGTTGGAAGAAAGAAGGTTAGAAAGAGGAAGGACATCGGTCAACAAAAGAAGGGTGAAGCGATGATTCAGCCAAAGAGTCTGGTCGAGATCCTTCAAAGTCAGGGATCTAGCGCTAGGACAAGCGGGGATAACCACCCAGGACGAAGGGAAGCTGGGACCAAGGTGGGAGGGACCCTATGTGGTCACAACCAACAATCACCCAGGTTCATATAGACTCAAAGATGCACAGGGAAAGGACCTACCACACCCATGGAACGCCGAACACCTGCGGAAGTTCTTTTGTTAAAATTGTACTTGCATTTATTTTAAGAATGTACAAACGATAAATGAAACGATGATTTCTCCCAGGAATATGTCTTACTCAAAGTTTACAAGTGCAAAGGGCGAGTCCAGTCTGACGTACTGCCCGAACCCCCTCTCACCATGAGGGTCAATAAGGTGAGTCCAATCTAAAGTACTGCTCGACCTCCACAAAGTTTACAAGTACAAAGGGCAAGTCCAGTCTAATGTCTGCTCGACCCCCCTCACACTGGGAGGGTCAATGAGGCGAGTCCATTCTGACATACTACTCAACCTTCGCAAAGTTTACAAGTAAAAAGGGTGGGTCCAGTCTGACGTATTGCTCAACCTCCACAAAGCTAACAAGTGCAAAGGGCAGGTCAAGTCTAATGTCCTGCCTAACCCCCTTCACACCGTGAGGGTCAACGAGATGAGTCCAGTTTAACGTACTGCTCGGCCTCTGCAAAGTTTACAAGTGTAAAGGGTGGGTCCAGTCTAATGTACTGCCCGACCCTAGTGGTCAACACCCTAGCACCGCGAAGGTCAACAAGTTGAATCCAGTCTAATGCATTACTTGACTTCCACAAAGTTACAAGTGCAAATGGCGAGTCCAGTCTAGCATACTGCCTAACTCCCCTCACATTGCGAGGGTCAATTAGGCGAGTCTAGTCTGACGCACTGCTCGACCTCCGCAAAGTTACAAGTGCAAAGGGCAGGTCCAGTCTGACATACAGCTTGACCTCCTCACACTGCAAGGGTCAACGAGGCAAGTCCAGTCTGAATCACAGCACGACCTCCGCAAAGTTTACAATTGCAAAGGGTGGGTCCAATATGTCGTATTGACCCACCCCCTCACACCGTGAGGGTTAACAAGGCGAGTCCAGTTTGACACACTGTTCAGCAAAGTTTACAAGTGCATAAAGGGTGAGTACATTTTAAATTCTGCAAGGCAAGGCCATCAAGTTTGTAAATCCTACAAGTGGCTTGAGAACATAAACATCAAGCTCACGAGTTTACAAAGTCTCAAGTTCACAAGTCTTGAGAACTACTCAACTTTTCTAACACTTTGTTATCTCACGTCTAAGGTTCTTTATGATGGTTAATCCGATTTGTTTACATGACAATAACAAAGATAATAAGAATGTGAAACAAGAAGAGGCTAAAATGTCATTAACATACATGGTGCATGAAGCGCGAACAAGTACATAGTGCAAAAAGAGCGAATATATACAAAGAAAAAAAAACATCTATGGTACAGAAGAGCTACAAACTCAACTGGTGGGATCATCCAGAAAGGCATCTGGCATCCATTTAGGGCATATGGAGGTTCCATGCTCCAATGCCTGCAGGTCTGGTGGAAGAGTCACCAGATCAAGAGACCTTAAGTCACTTGACGGATTCTTTAGCACATGATCTTGCATCCTCTTCAAGCCCTATATATAGCTATATGATCAGGCCTTATCCCGGACGAGCGACGCCTACTTCAGTTGGGTGTCCAGATGGGGGATCGAGCCATTCAAATCATCCACTTCGCTTTGCAACTCGTGGACAATGACCTAGTTGGTGGTGAGTCGGCATTCTTCATTGACCAGCTTGGTAGCAGCCTCGTCCACCCAGGTCTTTTTGGAGCCAGTTGTACGACCGGATTGCAGAATTGCATTCCTCCAACTCCACCATCCTGATGTCTAGCAACTTATACAGATTGGTCTGTGCCTCGCACTAAAGCATAGTTTTGAGCCTGTTCTGCTTGGCCTCCTCTCATGAATTGGCAAGATTAGCTTTAAGCATGGCCTTCTGCCAACAAAGCTTAGCCATCCTTTTTCTCCTCTGTCGATGGACTAACTCTGCCTTGACAAGGGCTCCTCCAATTTCTCCTTCTCTTCCCTCTCACACCTAGCGTGGTGCATGGCACATGGCCACACTCACCATAGATCAGAGCGCCAGGTTCTCTTCTTCCAAAGCTCCCCGTCGTCTACTATCAGTTGCTTTGCTGCCTGTTGAGAAAGCAAAACAAAGTTAGAATGCTTGAAGTGAATCTAGGGAAATGAAAATGAAGACAGCACGATGGCATGTACCCCAGATAAGAGGTCTCTGAGTGACCTAGCCATCTCCCATATGGAGTCCTCTCACGTCCTCCTTGACCCCGATTGACTGGGAAGTGGAGGGAAACCTGAGATGAGATTTGCCTGCTCTTCAAGAAGGGAATAGGCCTCGTCACCGCACCTAGGTTCCAACATTGGCTCGTTGGACTGGTCTATGCCCTTCACGGACTCCGACTCCTCATGAGTATGCACCCACCCTATACCTTTGCTGGCAAGAGGTTTACTCCCTCCTAAACTTAACACTACTACCTCAACCTCAGGGGGGTGCGTGAGACCTCAATAACCTCCATTAGCTGCTCCCCAACCTCCAACTCAAGCACAATGGTCGGGTCCTCCCCGGTCTCCCTTGATGTCATTCTGGCCTTAGTCTCTAGCAGGGCAGGTGGGACTTTATTAGTCCCAATCACAACCATCTTGGCCTTGAGTCTGGGTGAGATGGTAAACTCTTCCAAGCTTTTAGCCAGCTCCATCTCAGTCCTCACCCTCTGCCTCCCTTTAGTCTTCCTCTTCGATTGCCGCAATCCGAGACTCAATCTCTGGGAAAGCTCCTATCGAGGTGGCCTCATGCTCAAAAGAGTATTGTAGACTCAGGAATATATACCCTCCCCTCGCCAAGATCCTAGCCCCTATCCTCCTAGCCGACCCTCCCTTGTTCCACAATGACTAGGAACCTCTCAACGCCCTCTTTAACTGCCTTTAAGGAGGAAACATTTTCGATGTTAACATAGGGCGAGGAGACACAAACTTTGGACTCCTATTCAAGAGAGCTCTATAGAAGCGAAGCAAAAGCCTCTCTTGGGCTTGTTTAAAGGTCTTGATCACCCTCACATCACCCGCTTGGATGAGTGATGGCATAACTGGAGGGGCCTACGAGGGAACCGTGGTCAAAGGGACCACGTCCTGAGGGACTTGAGCCATCTCAAGGGCCATTGGAACTTCTTAAACTACCTTAGTGGCCCCCGCCTTGCTCAGCAGGGTAGAAAGCGACGTGGCCTTACGAGTAAAAGTTGGCGGGATGGAAGCAGTAACCTTTGGTACAGGCGTGGAAAGGTTTGGAAGGCAAACTAAGATAGGGAAGAAGGGTTGTTTGATGGTAGTTAGTAGAGTGGATTCGAAACTACATACTGCTAGCTCCTCTCCTCGGCGTTTCTTCCCTTTCCCCTCTGGGGGTGAGCTTGGGAGTCACTAGTGATCTTGACGAGCTGTGGCTCACATTTAGACAGTATGATCATCATAGCGAGTGCACCGAGGGCGCTAAGTATAGCCTTATGTTGGCCTCGGTCAGCAAAGACTTAGAGTGAACGTCGTTCAAGTATGCCTTGGCCTAAGCTCACACGATCTCCAACAAGGTCAACTCTGCGGCAATCACCTTTGGCTTTACTTCTTTGTCCGTGGGCACGACCCCTTATATAGCTCACACAGGATACTCCCTAAGTATGGTCTGCCAAGCGGGGAACTCTCATTCCTTTGCTGACAAGAAAAAGAACCACCAATTCCACTCTTTGATCCATTGGTATTGCGACTCCAAGCAAACCACTGCCTACTCGTGGTGAGACTGGAAGCTGTAGGTTTTCCACTTGTGCTTTAGAATGTTGTGCGCCAATATGAACTCACACGCGATGAGGTCTAGATGCTCAAGATCGACCTCCTCCAATGCCCTACTCCAAAGAATGCAACAACACAACAAGATCCTTCGTGCTTTAAGGTGAAGCTATACAGGGGCAAGGCTGAGGAATTCCAGAACCTCATGGACCAGTCTACAAAAAGGGCGCCACAGCCCGTTGGTGAACATACCATGGTATAATGCCATCTTTGTAACATGACCCTCGAAATCCACAGCCCCTTTATAGGTCCCGGGAACCTCCAGGGCGACGGTAACAAGGAGAACATAGGAGTCTTTCAAATACCACAAAGTTGCAGAGGACACCTTCGACCTCCAGTTGACACCCTCGAATGAATGAGACGCATCACGAGCTAGCAACGGGTCATCATCACTAGAGCAATGCACAATAGGGTCAGAAGTATTCTTGGCAACCATCAAGACAGGAGAGAGGGCTGGTTAGACTTAAAAGAGAAGGATAGCAAGAAATGAGGAAGAAGGAAAGCAAGAAAAGAATAGGCAAATAGACCAAAAATTGGGGGCCTTAAATAGCACCCCCCCAACCCCGCGGGTGATGGTTGAACTAACCCAGGCAACGTGCAAGACACATGCAACGTGGACAGACGAAGATCTGATGTGCACACAGCATGAAGCAACATGGGAGAAGAATCGTCTCTCAATTCTCCCATGCAAGAAGAACCCGATGGGCTCAATCGAGTGCATGCAAAATATGTCTAGAAAGTACTGTAAAAAAAATAAAAATAAAAAAAGTTGAAAAAGGGGAAGACAATGATGAAATTCTTGCCGAACCAGTTCAGCAAGAATTAGCAAGGTAACTAGGAGGGAATTTCCTACCTGACCTCATCACAATTGGGCCTAAACCCAATGCTAGGTGTCCAGTGTTGGTCTCATTATCCCGAGGCCCTAGATTCATCCAAAGGGCCCAAGTCCTCAAAAGTTGCACTGGAGAAAGAGAGATATGGAATGTGGGAAACCATCCATAGGGGACGGATGGAACCCGTCAGAGTCTCATTATCCTGAGGCCCCAAATTCGTCCAAAGGGTCCAAGTCCTCAAAAGTTGCATTGGAGAAAGAGAGATATGGAACGCAAGAAACCATCCATAGGGGACAGATGGGACCCACCAACTCTGACGTCTCCTGTTACATCTAGCTTTAAAGACTTACATCGGTACAATAAATGAAAGATGTGGACAACCCTTCATTCTCTGACAGAGGGGACCTGAAGTGACCGCACTATTCACCCATAGCCAGGACGCACCTTGGGAGTCACACAACATTAAAAGCGTCATGCCAAAAGCCACATCACATTAAAGGTCCTGACCCTAGTCGCCTAGTCACATTAAATGCTTAAGCTAACACGAACACGAGCGAGAGAGCTTGACACTGACACCAAGAACAAAACGTTTTTTGGAGTTAAAAGCTCCCCACCCAAGTACAAAGGACTCTCTCTAAACTCTAAATACCGAAACTATCACAATACTCACGAGGAGACTAATTTAGGCCTCGAAGGCTCCCCAGAAGACCCAAAGCCCACTTTCGTCTTTGTGTTTGCAGGTGAATATCCTGGCCTGAGTTGCTAGAAGCTTGCCTAGGCATATAAAAACACAACGTTAATAGTCTGTAAAGACAAGAAATATTTCATTTGAAAGAAAGCTCAATGTCTCACAATGAGTTTTTCTATCTTAATGAAGAATGTTTAGATTTCTAAAAAATATGCACAAATCCCTTAAAAATTCGTGCACCATAAAGCTTAAATAGTTAAGATTAAACTAAGTTAAATTTCTATTGTATAAGCATAATTCATTTCAAGTTGTAAAAATCTTAATAACCTTTTTATTAACGTCGTGTTTCGCACAACTTTGGGCCAGGCTCTGGCAATTTGGGTCTTCGATCTTGGATCTGCACACATAGAGAAAACACAAAGAATTAAGGGCCTTGGTAGAGGTGGGGGAGTCTTCGATGCCTAAGTTAGTATCACCTCAATAGTTTATGCGAGTGAATAAAGAGTTTAGAGAGAGTTTTTCATACCTGGGGATTGGCTTTTATACTAGGGTTTTGGAGGTCAATTGCCCATACCTCTTGTCAGGGGATATATCCCTTTAACAATTCCTCTAGTTAGATTTCTTTAATGCGGTGTGACTTATAGGGTGATTCAATTAATGCGGCGTGGCTCCCTATCCCTTCTATCCTGCAGGTGTGCTCCATCAGGCTCCTGCTCCTTTACCTGTTAGAAGATCAAGGGATCTCCACATTTTCCGCCCGCCTTCTTGTACAGTGTTATCTGAGGCTATGTGTCGTAAGGGAATGCCGAGGTGATGTGTCTTATTCTTCCTTACATTTTGGGGACTTCTCCTATGATTATAGCCATAGACCTCTACTTCAAGGTCGGGGAACTCTAATAGATTAAAAGGCCACCCAGCCGGGCCAAGTTCCCAATATTTGGGCTTGTCTTCTGGCCTTGGCCTTAGGGGAAAAATCCACTTACACTTTTAATGCCAACAAGATTGCCTTCTTCAATGTATATATATACATATTCCAATTTAAACTATGTTTTACCTAATACATTTAAAATTCAATTAAATTAAATTTTATTATAAATATATGTCAACATATTAATTTTTTATTTACGATACCTCATGCACTAGAACCTTAGAGCAATCTCAATGTCTTCTCTATTTTGCTATTTTATGTAAAATAAATTACAGTATGTCAAAGTAAAGGTTTCCATTCAATTATATAAAAAAAATGTAAAAGGTTGCTACTACTCAGTCCCATAATTTTGTCCCTTAAAATTTATCACTAATGTAATTGTACCTTTTTTCTCTTTTTCTTTCAAATATTTTTTAAACATTAAAAAAAAAAAAAACAACTTCACTAATAGTCATTTTCTTAATTATTAAAGAAATAACATTTAAATATCCGAGCGGTAATTTTGAAGGACAAAATCATGGGACCATGTATCATTTTTCAATGTAAAATACATATGAGCTAAAGTGCTTCTCTACATTTCTCACATTTACACTTTTATTTAGATAACATGAAAAAGCTAGAATATTATTAAAAAGAAAAATATTCATGTTAAAAATTTTGCAAAACATGATAAAAGAATAAATCATTTACAAAAAATAGGAATGAATGAGTTTTTTCCATCTTTGTTTTCTTTTTACTTTTTTTATTGGACTTCATTGATGTCATTTTGACAATAAAGAGATATTGCATTCACATTAATATGCAAGAAAATAATAAAAATATTATAAATTTGACAATAGTTAAAAAAATGTTTAAAATGAATACTAAAAGAAAAAATAAAGAATATTTAAATAATATAAAAAAAAAACACATAAACCGAGGTATAGTGTATTACAAGTCATAAAAAAAAAATGAATTTTGATAATGGAAAAAGCTCCTAGCCAGTCAGGTGAAAAACTTGACATTATACCAACCAATAAAATTTCAACAAGTATAAGACTGTGATTTATTGTGTCCTAATGCATAGAATCAACCCTCTCTTTTATCTCCACTCTCCTCTACGCACGGTGCACTCTCTCTCCCCTCTCCTTTCCCCCTCTCCACTCTCCACTTTCCCTCTCCTTTCATTATCTTTTATGATTCCCAAATACATTTTGCTAAATCCTTCTTCTTTATTTTCTTTTTGGGTCCATCAAAACAAATTTTGGAACGGACTCAAATCTTTGTTATTTTAAGGTTGATGTTGCACCTCCGGTCTGTCCAAAAATCACACAAGACGATAGAGAGACAATATTTAAGTGGTTCGGCAACTTGCCTACGTCCACTGAAGCGGAAAATCAATATTTTGCAATATTTTTGTACAATTTTACAAACACTCATGAACAACTCTCTATCTCTCTCAAATGGTCTCTGTTCTGGGTTTCCCCAGAACCCAAACTTCGCCCAGCCCTCTGCCTCAATCCCTCACCGCAGTGAGAATGATTTAATCTTCACAAATCGTCTCCTTTTATAGGAAAAACCATGGGGGACAAATAACCACACTTCTTGACCAAGTGAACCTCCAATGGTGAGTGGGTAGGTGAGTGGTTGGTGGATGGGGTGGGTGGCTGTAAATCCACAACCAATTCACACTTGGGCAATTCACACTTGGGGGGTTTTCCAACAATCACCCCCTCCACCCAAGTGTGCCATACTAGGATGGTACAAACGGTTGCATCCTTCAAATGATTGCACTCCTTCATTGGAATGCTTGTCAGCTATGAGAGATCTGCTATCAAATGCATCTGCTGGTACGTCTTCAAATGGATGTCCTAATGCCTCTCCAAATGCATCAACATCGTCTACACCCACGGAGCTTGTAAGGGATTTTCTTTAGAGGAGATTTACAAGTGCTTTACTGCACAATCTCAACTCTCTAGGATTTTTTTTCCTGCTCGAGTCCATGAGTCCTCACTCACGTACACCTTGAGCAAACTGAGCTTCACTCGTGCCATAGCCGAGCAAACAATCTACCTGGTACCTTTACAGCTTTCAAAACCAGGCTCCATAATCCTACAATCACACCAATCTCCAACTTGGAGACTGGTTCTCAACATGCCGAGCTTTATCTCTAGCACAATCCCTTATCATTTATGCAATTTTACAACTCATGTCTTCAAGTCAAAAGACTAACTAAAGTGATGCATAACTTTAGTTTATCACGTACAGTGCCTTTAATCAACACATCTATATATAGGGCAACACATCTCCCACTGCATTGGGAATTAATGGTCTTGCACGGACCTTGACACAAATCAGAGAACCTGTTGCTGAGGTCTCCATCTCTAATCTGGGCGACTGACTCCACATCCTGCTGCTAACATATCCTATCTTCAATCGATGTGCCCATCTTGTGTGCAGTCTCTGCTAACTTCGAGTTGCATAATCTCCACTCTTGCAAGATTTTTTTTCATACCGTAGTTCACTACCTTCATTTAGCAGGATATAGTTTAAGGTAGTAACCACCATGGAGGTCTGATCGTCTTGGCAGTATGTGATCACCAACTTTAGGTGTAGATATCTCTGGAACATCTGACATTTTGTTTCCATCTCTCACACATGTACTTCATGTCGTGGTCTAGGGAGATTTCTTTATATTTAGATGAGGAAAAGTAAAACTGAGTTCCTTTTACTTGCTCATCTAATTCACACGACCATTACCACGAGCCAAGACCAATGAATCATTCGTGACCTTCCATGTCTTTTTGAGAAAACACTGTTGAATGACTGCTGTCTTCAAGCTGTCTTTAACAGGATTGTGCACTGCAAGAAATGCAACGCCATGTATTTCTTCAGTCACCATATTCACAGCATCATTCTCAATTTTCTCCTGATTTTAGCAATCTCTTGTGGCCTGTCTTGCCACAATTTCTAGCAAGTTATCTGTTGTCCAGATCTTGACTTGTCTCTGCCCTTACTATCAACATTCAGGACCAACAACTCGAGATCTTGCCAGAATCACTTCTGCACACCTCCTCATCTAGGATAAGATCTCTTACATTGAGAAACTTCAACTTCAACTTCTTTGCAGAATTACTCATAGCCATTCTCATGACCTCCCAACTTTTTGACCACAACGTCAAATGCTATTGGGCAACACTAGTACCTTTTGCCTTTTCTAAAGTTGAACTGTTTCTTCATCTGCACTTTGTTATTTGCAATTGGCTTTTCAAAGAAAGCCACAATGAGATCCGTTGCAGTTCTCCTCTTAATAACATTATGCTCCATGAGTTGTATTACTGCCAAAACCTGCTGATATAATAAATTAATCAGCATTGTCCAATGATCTGAAGTTTGCTCCTCAAACTTCACGATCCCAACTGGCTTAAATCAAGCCCAAACGAACTAAGTTTGGCAACATTGGACTCCAACTGGCTGACATCAAGCCCCAAAACCAATGAGTCTGGCACGACTCCAACTGGCTGACATCAAGCCCAAAACAAATGAGTCTGGCACGACTCCAACTGGATGCGATCAAGCCCAAAACAAATGAGTCTGGCACGACTCCAACTGGCTGCGATCAAGCCCAAAACAAATGAGTCCATCACGACTCCAACTAGCTACGATCAAGCCCACAACTGATCTTCAACTATGAACGATTCAGATCGAAAGTACCGATGGCGAATCTCAACATTCCCACCGTACCGATGAGTTCGAAATGATCCAAATAGTTTGTTAGCACTATTTGATCATCGTAATTGAACTCCAACTGGTGTGGATCTAGCCCAAAATGATCTACAACACGTGGACAGTTCAGATCGAATGTATCGATGGCGAATCTCAACATTCCCACCGTACGGATGAGTCTGGAATGATCCAAATAGTTTGTCAGCACTATTTGATCATCACAATGGAACTCCAATTGGCGTAGATCTAGCCCAAAATGATCTGCAACACGTGGACGGTTCAGATCAAATGTACCAATGGCGAATATCAACATTCACACCGTACGGATGAGTCTGGAATGATCCAAATAGTTAGAAAGCACTATTTGATCCTCGAAATCGGACTTCGAATAGCTTAGATCTAGCCCAACAAAGATCTAAAAAATAGAAGGTCCAGATCATTAGTACCGATGGTGAATCTCAACATTCCAACCATACGGATGAGTCTGAAATGATCCAAATAGTTAGAAATCACTATTTGATCGTTGAAATCGGACTCCGAATGGCTTAGATCTAGCCCAAAATCGATCTGCAACTTTTAGACGGCTCAAATTAGCTTTCTGCTACAGTAGCACATGGGAGCGCGTGCCTGAGCGTGGGGTCGCGTGGGAGAGTGTATTCCACGCATCTTCTTCCTCCAGACGTGAGTGGGGGCGCGTGGGCGCGTGTTTCCCACTCATCTTCTTCCTCTAACGCGATTTAGGCACGTTTGTGCACTCTCCAACTTCCAGGGCGCGTACGGGCTCCTCCGGCATCCGTTTTTGATGCCGTTTACAGCAACGGATTCGTCTTGATGCGAGGAACATAACTTTGTCATTAAAATTTGATTTTGATCAACTTGATTTTTCTAGACAATACTAAACCAAAGTTCTGATACCAATTGTTGCGCTTCCGGTCTGTCCAAAAATCACACAAGATGATAGAGAGACAATATTTAAGTGATTTGGCAACTTGCTTACGTCCACTGAAGTGGAAAATCAATATTTTTAATATGTTTGTACAATTTTACAAACACTCATGAACAACTCTCTATCTCTCTCAAATGGCCTCTGTTCTGTGTTTTCCCAGAACCCAAATTTTGCCCAGCCCTCTGCCTCGATCCCTCACCGCAGTGAGGATGATTTAATCTTCACAAATCGTCTTCTTTTATAGGAGAAACCATGGGGGACAAATAGCCACACTTCTTGACCAAGTGAGCCTCCAATGGTGAGTGGGTGGGTAAGTGGTTGGTGGATGGGGTGAGTGGCTGTCAATCCACAACCAATTCACACTTGGGCAATTCACACTTGGGGGGTTTTCCAACAGTTGAGTCAATAAAATAAAATCAACCATCCAAAAAGAAAGAAGCCCAACCCAGAGGACTTCAATTTACACACACAAGCAACATCATCAAATTCAAACTTCATTTGATCAAGACATTAGCACATAGATCGCTCTATATTTCATCTTAAAAAACATATCAAACCTTGCATGGCAAAGAAAAAGAAGAAGAAATAGATGGAATTTTTGACCTCGAATTAACAAAACATGTAAAATAGAATGCCTAGAAAACCCCTGCTATAGAGGAAGAATCCATTAAACGAAATCAGATTTGACATGTAAAGAAGAAGTTGGATTGGATAACTGAGACATGAGTACAGATTTTGGAAGAAACTAAGCTAAATAACTACAAAGACTCAAAGACTAGGGGCCTGGGGTTGATTTATATAGAGGAGAGAAATGAGAGGTCTCGGTGTTGGAGAACGGTTGAGGTGAGGAAGAAAAGAGAAAAGGCTGAGTTAGTACCCTCAACTATCTCTTGTCGATGGCCACAGATCTCTTGATCCTTGAGGGGGGCAACATTTGGAGGAGAGAGAGGGAGAGAGGGGGAATCGAATGAGAGAGTGGAGCAACTTGGTGGCCACAAATTGTATTCTAGAAGTAGAGAGAGAGAGAGCGTGATGGGGGATAGGGGAGGGAGGGAGAAAAAGAAGGGTAAGAGTTGTGAAAAAATATTTCATGTGCAAGTGTAAACTCTATTTTACTATAACTCCTACGTAATGGCTTATAATTTACGGATGTAAAATAAAATAAAAAAATATTCGACCGACCTAGAGACTCTTTCTGATAATATATTATAGAAAAATATAGACGAGCAATTGGGAGTGCTCGTTTTTGTATTGTTCTATTTTTAGGATTATTGCTAGAATGGCTGGAATGGGCCTTCTCAATTAACTTCCCCCAGTTAGAATGGCTGGAATGGGCCTTCTCAATTAACTTCCCCCAGTTATTCTTTTTAAATTTGTGCAATTATAATTATAGACTTTATCTGGAAGCAACGAAATGACATTGTGCATAATCAACTCATTTTCTTAACGAAAGAAGTCAAAACTTAATCAAGTTACATATATCTCAACTATCAAAAATCTTTGAATGGAAAACAAAAATAAAAGTTTGAAAATGACAACCTCCACGCAACAACTACCTTAGCTATTCTTTTGATGTTGCAGTTAGAGATATGTTATCTACTATTTCTATATTATGCAAAGATCACTTTGAAAACATGTTAAAATTCAAGTTGAAAAAATCTCTTCAAGGAATCCTCTAATGGCTGAAGTATCGGCAACTCTCCTAGCTATAAAAATGGTTGCCTCATCCCAGCACTCGAGGGTTAATTATTGAAGGTGACTCTCAACAGGTTATCTCAACCATAGAAGACTCATCATCTACATCAAATTAGCATATTTTTCACATCATTAAAGACATCCAACACTTATTCGCCTTTCATAGTCAATGGAAATTAATCAAAATCCATCAAACCGCAAATAAATATGCGCACTCTGTGGCACAATGAACAACAACTAATCTTATTTTTGAAAACATACCCCTAGATAATTCTTTTCATTATTTTCTTTTTGAACCTCCCTGAACTCTGTAATACTTTATATTTCATAATATATACTATAACAAGCTTGATTAGGAGAAAAATTAAAAAAAAAATTAAAAAAAAAAAATTCCACCAGTTATCCAATTTCAACCCACGTGTTCAACAAGTGGCAACTTCCAATTTTTCTTAAGAAATGCGACCATCATGCAGTCACGTATCCTTTTATCTATCGAGTAATCCTAGATATTTATCTAATGCTAATATAATAAAATTTACTATTAAAAAATTAATTTTTTTTAAAATAATGAACAATCATTTTAGAAAATAATAAAATTCACTATTAAAAAATTAGTTATTTTTCATGTAAAATCTCATAATTACTCGCTTTTTCAAATAGATTATGTAATGCTTGAGACTCTATAATTACAAATATGTAACATACGAACCTAGAATTTAGGTTAATTCAGTTAGAAATGATTTAGTTATGTTATTTTTATATTTATTCTTTTTATTAATTACTTATTTATCTTTCTTCTAATGCTTATAATTATTTATTTGTTAAATGAGATAATAAATCAGATTAAGTAGAGTTTTAAAAAGGTTTCCTTCATCTTGTATTCCTTGTTTTTATCGGATGGATTTCAAATTGTTTTCAAAAAGATTTTGAGATCAGAACAACACTCAAATCAGATCATATCTAAACTCCTCCTGAAGACCACGTAAATAAGAAACTCTTTCTCCATAAAACCCCACATTATACTCAGACTCTTCACACACAAAGATAGGCAGAAAAACTCACACCAGCCTAACGTAACAACTCCTACAAACCTGGAAAATCACTCTCACAGCCAACCAAGGCAGCCAACTCGCCGGAAACCGCCACAGAAAGTGCCGACCAGCCCAGTCCCGTCGAACACACTCCCTTCCGGTAAGCCCACGCCGGAATCTTCTCTCTCTCTCCCTCTGTTCTTTGTTTCGGTTTAACAGATTTTCTCTCTCTCTTTTTCTCCCTTGGTTTGCATCACCATTCCGAGAAGATCAGTGATGTTGCTGGTCACTTCCAGCCAACCCAGAGCTGTCATCACCTCAGCTTCCTCTCGATAAAGCATCGCACATCCACTTGCTTTTTCTTTTTCTTTCTTTGGTTGCAATTATACGCGTGAGCCATTCCCATAAGCTCCTCCTGGACTCTTTTATTTGCTTTACTTTAGACTTTCCCAATAGCCCCTCAAATAAACTCTTATATTACCTTTATGCCGTTTAAAGCCCCCGTAATAATCTTTTGAAGAACCTTTGGTTAAAATTACAATCATGCCATTAAGTGCCTATGCCTTATTTATGTTCCTATATGTGGGTTGCCCCTCAATTAGGCCTTGGCCTCCTGTTTTACTTAAGTGGTTGCTTTCATATTATTTTAAATTAGGACTTGATTTTACTACATTTCAGCAATTGTTTTAGTGATTTTATTGGACAGATTATATTTTTAGAAAAAAGGAAACATCACCTTTACAGAAACTTTATCTACTTAAATAAATTAGTCTTAGACCCTTTTTATAGAAAATATTTAAGGGCTTTTAAGCATATTTTAAAGAATTCTTTTATATTGTTTTAGCTTATTATCTTAACTAATATTTCAATTGACCTTTAACTAAGTTTTATAAAATTATTAAGATTATGATATGAGCTTTGGAATAATATTATTTTAGGTAATTTTTTATTTTTGAATATTTATTAAATTATCTCTATGGTAAGATTTTAAGTAATTAGTTTGCTACGACATGTTTTCTAGAAAGATTAGTAACGTCTAGTGCCTCGTATAGGTCACGAGCTACAACGTGAGATTTTGGAAGCAGCGCTAAGAGGTAAATAATATGATCATATAAATGTACGTGTAATGTAAATATTATAATTGGGTATGATAATATGATATGGTTTTGATGGTTATCTACGTTGCGCTAAGAGCCAAGTCAAGGTTAGACCGCTTTCATGAACTTCTATGAATTATGATGATTTACATGAAAGTAAGCCTATATATATGTTATGCTTTTATGGATTGTTGATTGATGGATTGAATGTTACTAAAATCACATGGAAGCCATGATATGATCATATAATAATTTAAGATAGGTATTCTATGAATTAAAATAGCCAGATCATGCATGCTTCATTCATGTAGTGCTTAGACCATGTATGCCATGTATTGTTCATGCAATAACTTAAGTCAAGCATGCCATGTAATAAATAGCCAAATCATGTATGCCATATTCATGTAGTTTTGAGATCATGCATGTCATAAAATGATTAATTCATGTTAGGCCATGTCATGCTATGCTATACCATACATATCATGTTATGCCATGCTATGTACAAGAATATGCTATGCTAGAAAAGTCTATGAAGTCCAAGAAAATTATCATGCATTAAGAAAGATAAACATTTTAAGGTAACACGAACCCAAGCGTGTTTACCATAGTTATGCTAAGACGGTACCACGGACTCAAGCGTGGTTACCACAAGTTAAGTGAAACACGGACTCAAGCGTGTTTCACTCCATGTCATGCAAGTTAAGTGAATATGGACCCAAGCATGTTTCACTACATGTCAAGCAAGATAAGTGAAATACGGACCCAAGCGTGTTTCACTCCATGTCAAGCAAGATAAGTGAAACACGGACTCAAGCGTGTTTCACTCCACGTCAAGCAAGATAAGTGAAACACGAACTCAAGCGTGATTCACTTCATGTTATGCAAGTTAAGTGGAACACGGACTCAAGCATGTTTCACTACATGACAAGTTATGTGGTGCCATGGACTCAAACGTGATTCACCATGAAATAAGTATAATTCAAGATAAACAAGTTACTCATACATTCACGCTTCATGTTTGCCACGATTATGAATGTTTCTGTTCATTTTAATCCATGAATGTTATATGAAAGTTATGATAAGGCTTTAAAAATCAAATTTATGCTAAGCTAGATAGTATTTTACAATATGATGTATTATTTACTGAGTATTCGACTCATTTTTGTTGTTTGTCCTTTTGTTTTCTTCTATGTTGATTGCCACACATGGTGATTATGATGATGCAGAGCTGGATGGCCAGAAGTAAATTTAGTATAAGGACTTAGAGACGAATAAGTGTCTTTTACACAAGAATTAAGTTTCTTTTATGTCATTTCAATAACTAGTCTTGTTTAAGACTAGCTCATGTTTTGATTTATTCAATTTCAAATTTCAAGACTATTTATATCCTTTCAATTAAGTTTCTTTCAATAAATGAGGTATTTCAGAATAATGAGTCTCTTTACTGGGCATTTTATCATGTTTGTTAGTAACGTCTCTATCCTACAGGAACGGAGTGTTACAAAATATCATTTCTATTATCTATTAATCTTATAAGATATAGAAATGATGCCTCCTAGGGGCCACGACACCGGACCAGCATTTGCAAGATAAGCTTTAACTTGCTGACATTATATCTAAAGGTAATGCAAAATATAAAAAAAAAAAAAATATTGTAGCATCAGTTGCAAATCACATACAGCAAAGTTCAAATCACCAAGATGATGAAAAATGATTGCACCAAGCATCAATTAAAGAAATTCAGCCCTTCAAACCACATTAAAGCAAGTTCCCTGTAGAGACTTCATTAACCACAGCGACTTCAGAACACCAACACAACTTCAGAATTGAGACTTGTCAAGGCTGTCAAAATAAGGGTGGTCAAGCGCTGCTTTGGCTGAGATTCTTTCAGCTGGTTCATATTTTAGCATTTTCTGCATGTCCAAATACAACATTCACAAAGTTAAACACAACGGAGATACAGATTGATCCCTTAAAATTGCTGTCCAAATTCTAAAACCTAGATTTCACAATGCATAGATTTTACACTATTGATTACCGTCTGCGTGAATCTTCAAGGCAGCATTGAATATTCTAGACAACATTAATGCTTAATAAACGTTGTAGAACAAATCCTTTGTTTATCCATCTTCCAAACTAGACTCTAGAATTCAGATAAGAATTTTAGGCAATCTAATCGACAACAGACCAGTATTTTGTCCTGCAGCTAAGATGTATTCCATTAACATGCTAGGAACAAATAGGATTCAACGGGAACACCTTTTGTAGTAAAATAATTTCTCAGATTAATCGATGTCACAGCATTTGTGTAACTTGCTCTCCTTGACAATCCATTCATCATCATGGCTTCATTATTCATTGAGACAGTATTGTCTTTAACCGAAGTGCTGCCAACCTAACTGTACCATCACACTTCTAATTCTCCACAGAAAGTATCATCAGCTTGTTTGAATCCTTTCAAGCCTACCATACCACACTCGAATATGAGATGCGGTCAAAATCTGATAATGTCCCTCCTATAATTTGTCAGGGCTCGGAATGGAAGCACAAAAACTTCAATAAACATATCAACCAGGTAAGTGCAGTCGTAAATTTCTGAGTATGGTTTAGATTGCCCGGTACAGGAGAGGAACAACGTTCACAACCTCTAATCAAAATTCAGTCATCATTGAAGGACTTCTTCTGTGATTTTTAACGAGTTAATTTCAACGACATTGATATATAGAAGAATTTGGTATACGGTAAATCCTATCATATTTTTTCTTAAACTATCAGGTCAACGCTTAATGTCTCGTAATCATTTAATGCGATTGGGTTTTTTGCACCTTGTCTCATATACTGCATTACTGAAAATAGTTCGATTTCTGCATATAAGTTAAAAGGCATGAATATGTGCAGTGAATGCTTGATGCACGAATAAAGGAACAAAACCTAAGAGATGCCTTCCAGTCCACAATATCAGGTTTTTCATGTGAATAGTTTGTATAATGTTGCAATGATGACAATTCTAGCTTATTGTGAATGAAAAAGATCAGTAATGCAAGTGCTCACCGAGAGGAGGTCAACACCATCCGGTCCCAAAGAAGGAACAGCCCTGGCTAAGTTTTGAGGTTCCCACTGTGGATAGACATGCCAATCCCTCAAAGAAGTAACTCCTTGCCACTGCTTCTCGGTGGGTGTGCCGAGCAACCTGAAAATATGAAGTAATTGCTGGAACTCGGAGTCTCCAGGAAAAAGGGCTTGGCGTCTTACCATTTCGGCGAAGATGCAACCTACGGACCAAATGTCGACCCCAGTAGAGTAATGGGTGGATCCGAGGAGGACCTCGGGAGCCCTGTACCAGAGAGTGACAATCTCGTGGGTGTAGCTCTTGAGAGGAACGGTGAAGGCGCGGCCAAGGCCAAGATCAGCGATCTTGAGGATGCCCCTGTCCTTGTCGACAAGCAGATTCTGGGGCTTAAGATCGCGGTGGAGAACGCCGTGAGAATGGCAGTGGGCGACACCCTTGCAGAGTTGGTAAAGAAAGCTCTGGACCAAGGGGGAAGGGAGTGGCCTAGGATTGGGGCACTTGCGGTGGGAATCGATAAACTTTTTGAGATCGGTGTCGAGGTACTCGAAGACGAGGTAAAGGAGGGGCTTGCCGTGTTTGTTGAGGGAGTGCTCGACGCAGAGGAGGCGGACGACGTAGAGGGATTGGGAGAGCATCTGGAGGAGAGAGACCTCGCGAAGAGCGGTGGGAGGGACTCCCTCCTCGTCCATCTCAAGACGGGTCTTCTTCAGGGCCACCACCTCTCCACTATCCTTATCTTTCGCCTTGTACACCTTCCCGTACGTTCCTTCACCTACTTTCTCCAGTTTCTCGTACTTCTCCATGAATTCTACCGTCGTCGGTTTCGCCTTCTTCTTCTATGAATCTCTCCGAACCCTAATAACCGCACTTCTCTCTCTAGTCGCACGCTCTATCTCTCTCTCTCTCTCTCTCTCTCTCTCTCTCCGAGAATCGATGGATCAAGGTTTGAAATTTGTTTAAGGGGAGGAGGTGGTGCCCAAGCGGCACATTGGCTGTACCTCCTTTTAGTATATTTGAATTTTGGCTTTGGCACGTGTTCCCTCCCTTTAAAATTCAAATTTTGAAAAATATTACTGGTTATGCTTCGAAATTTCTTTCCAAATGAAACGGTCGGAAATTTTCCTACGCGCTCTCCAAGCCTACAACTGTTACAATTTAGCCATCATCTCAATATTTCCTTTCGAAAAATCATATTTAGAGTATTAGTAATGGCATCAACAAACTTTAGGATTCGTTTTTATAAATTTTAGTTAGCCACTTTTTACAACACTAAATAATAGGCTCAACAAATCTTTCACTATTCTAATAAAATATTGATTTTAAACTTTGACTAGTCTCTTTCATTCAATAAATTTAGCTTGTCATATAATAAAAGGTTAAATTCACTATTCATTTGTTGAGCCTATTGTAACATTTTATTTTACACTTTAGTTATTCTTTAACTAAAATTTAACTTTGTTGAGCTCACTACTAGTGCTCTTACAGTTCAAGAACTGACATACAATCCCTCAAATTTAGTCCTCACGTACTCTAGCTATGTTCTCATGTCTGTGTCAACCTAAGTTGAATGATCAAAAAGCCCCTACCATCATGACCAAAAACCTAGGGGTGTAGAATTGGATACACATTTGGATACCCAATCATAACCAAATCCGTATCTAAATTTAAAAAATTGAACGATTATCCCCCTAGATAAACACAAAAATAATTCAAATATTAACTGGATTTAAATTTGGATATTCAAATTTATTATTTTTTTTATAGGCCTCCTCCTTTATCGAGATGTTGTCCAGAACTAGAAAGCATATTTTCTCCTTCAAAGACGCCTTCACTTCATCAAGCCATGTTGGTCCTTGAAAATGTATGAAAAGAATATTGTATTATTTTACAATTATGATATATAGTGTAACATATATATTCAAGAAGACAATGAGCACCAAATGCCATAATCAAAGGAGTGATTGTGTCACTTCACAAAAATATTATAAATAAATGTATTAGTCGTTACTGTCATTCATAATTGCTTGATTTGTTGAAGCTATCTCCTCATTGATTTTGGCTTGATTCTTGGACACATATGAGTGGTTGACTTTAGTAGATTTGGTGGCAAGATTAGTGATTTCTAGAGTTACACTATCAAGCCCCCACAAACTCAACGAGGAGGAACGAACGATGAGTTTGAAGCAAAGTAAAGTGAATTTAGGTGCAACCAACGGTTTTGTCAGAAGATCTGCAGGTGATCTTTTCCAGAAATGAAATGGACTTGTAATTGTCCAAGGCCAACTCTCTCACGAACAAAATAAAAATCAATAGCAACATGTTTAGTACGGGCATGAAAAATAGTATTAATCGAAAGATAGGTTGCCCCAATATTATCACACCACAATGTGGAAGGTTGATGTAAGTAAACACCAAGTTCCCAAAGAAGGTCTTAAAGCCAAACTAATTCAGTAATGGAATTCACTAAGGCTTTGTACTCAGCTTCAATGCTAGAATGAGCAATAGTTTGCTACTTACGGGAAATCTAAGAGATTAAACTATTGCCAAAGAAAACAAGATAGCCACTGGTGGAGAGACGATCATTTAGGCACCCAACCCAATCAGTATCAAAGTATGCTTGTAATAGAGAGGAAGGATTAGGAGTGATTCATAGTCCATGCATGGAGGTGGCTTTAAGATAGCGAAGGATCCATTTGACTGCAGTCCAATGATTTTGTGGGGGATGATGCATGTATTGACATACATGGTTTATAGCAAATGACAAGTCAGGCCGAGTAAGGAGGACATACTGTAGAGTCCCAACCGTGCTACGATACAACGTTGGATCATGAAAAGCATCATTGTCAAACAAAGTGAGATTATGAGTGGAAGCCATTGGAGTTGCAACAGGCTTGGCATTGACCATGTTGGTGCAATAAAGAACGTCCTAAATATATTTTTGCTAACATAGAAACAATCCATCTATATCAAAATGAGCATCAATGCCCAAGAAATAGCTCAAATGGCCTAAGTCTTTTATAGGCAAGCCAAATCGAAGATTGGTTAATAAATCATCAGTAACATGCAAAGATGACCCAGTGACAAGAATATCATCAATATAGAGAAGAACAAAGAGCTCCAAATTATTCTGACAAAAAATAAAGAGTGAACTATTGGCTTTGGAAGAGAAAAAACCAATTTCAATAAGTCTGGAGCTTAGCTTGGAGAACGAGGAACAATGGATGAGGGTACTGTGGATGGGAGCTGACAAACATGATCAGGGTACTGTGGATGAGAGAAGCTAGGAGGCTAGACCATAAAAGCTGATTCCATGAGGTCATCGTGTAAAAATGCATTTTTCAGATCAAGTTGGGGCATTGGCCATTTCTGAGTAACTGCAAGAGATAAAATCAATTGGATGATTTGTGGTTTCACAACCGAACTAAAAGTTTCTCCATAGTCAAGACTAGGTTGTTGGTGAAAGCCATTGGCTACTAACTGAGCCTTGTGACATTGAATGGTACCATTTACATTTCTTTTGAGGCGATACACCCACTTACAACCAATTACATTCATTTGTGGTGTGGCTGGTACAAGTGCCCAAGTTCCATTACGTAAGAAAGCATCAAACTCGTCATTGATAGCATGTCTCCATTCAGGATGCTTGGCTACAATTATGAAGCAAGTGGGTTCTTTTTCAGTAGAAGCAGTGGTGGAGGGCAATGCACGTGGTGGATACAAAATAGTGCTGTCGGTTGAAACTTTAGGACACCTAATATTATTTTGTGATTAGGGGCGCATTTGATGAACATGAGGAGCCACTAGTTTAGTGGAGTTTGTGGCAAAAGTAGTGATGGAAACTGAAGGAGGAGTTGCAGGGTTATCAAGCACATCAGGGGAAGAAGATGATACTATTGAGTCACGTGGCATTTGGGCATGCAAATCTTGTTGAATTTGAGCACGTGGAGTTGAAGAAAAATGGGCTGGTGAAACCTGTAAAGAAAAAGGTAATGTGGCCTAATTTGAATGGGCCAAGTTAGAAGTTTGTGCTGAGTTGAAACTTAACTCTAAGAAAGGGAATCGTCCTTTATCAAATATAACATGTCTGGAGATATAGACACGACCTGAAGGAATATGAAGACACTGATATCCCTTATTAGAGGAGCTATAGCCAAGAAATGCACACATGTGGGACCTGAAATCAAGTTTATGAGAGTTATAGGGTCTTAAGTTGGACCAACAAGCAAATCCAAAAGTTCTCAAAAACATGTAATCAGGCTTAACTTGAAAAAGAGATTCAAGAGGTGATTTATTTTTTATCATTGGAGAGGAGAGTTGATTGATGAGAAAACAAGCAGTTTTGAAGGCATGGGACCAATATTTTTGTAAAACTTTTGCATGTGCCATGAGAGCAAGTCTAGTTTCAACAAGATGACGATGTTTCCCTTCAACGAAACCATTTTGTTCATGAGTATGAAGACAAATGAGACAATGAATAATACCAAGAGATTGGAAAAATGTGTTTAGCCATCTATATTCCCCACCCTAATCAATTTGAAAGGAGCATCGGATGTTATAATCAAAGGAGTGATAATATTACAAATAAATGCATTAGTCGTTGTTGTCATTTAGAATTGCTTTATTTGCTGAAGCTATCTCCTCATTGATTTGGCTTGATACTTGGACACATATGAGTGGTTGACTTTAGTAAATTTGGTGGTGGGATTATGATTTCTATCAGTCCTTGGACTTGGTTTGCTGCATCGTCGTGGAGTGCATTATCATTGTACTATTAGGTATTAACACCCAAGATTGGTAAGTGAAATGCCCGCAAATGGTGCTATGCTCAGAAACAATTTTTGCAATAGTTGTTTTACCTATTTCTAGCATACCCACAATGAAAACAACAAGGTAGGGTTCATTGATCATTCGTGAGACCAATGCATGTGCGTCTTCTTCCAAGCAGATGAGTGAGCATGGCTTTTGCCTAATTTCCTCAATGCAATATACATCGACGCTTCTATGAATAAGCTAGATAAGATGCTTGATTCAGCTAATTTCCAAGGAAAGATCTTACTCTACTTTTTTGTCATCTGGATGGTACTTGGCTGAATATTTTTTTACACAATCCATTGCAGATTGACATATGCTTCTCTCTTTTTCCAAACAAGCATTTATTGTATTACTTGTTCCTTTGGTTTCTTGTGCAACTTAGTTAAGTTTTTTTTTTTGCAAATTTCCCAATTTTTTTAAAAAAGAAACCAGATACGGATAACTAGTTAAAAAACAGAATCCGTAATCGGATCCTACCTGCCTAGATTTGCTCGAATTTCTAGGTTCTAGACTAGATCAAAAAAAAAAAAACTAGTTCATTTGTACACTCCTACAAAAACTCACTACTCTCACACTTGATTTTGAACATTCAAGATTGAAATTCAATTTTCCATTGTCCAACCAGTATCACCCAAATTTTCCTCTGCCATTCGAGTTTCAGCATCAACCTGCTTTTATCGGTTGATGCTGAAACTCCTCCACCAACACCAGCTAGCAACATCTGCCCAAAGCAAAGCTCTGTTTTTATCGGTTAGCCCAATACCCAAATTTCCCTCTGCCTACTAGTCGAGTTCCATCCATCGAGATCGAGGTGCTCAGCTCCTCCACCACTGTTGGCCAGTATGCTCTCATTTGAAGTGGATTGAGTTTGAGTGCTCTTGTCACAAATCTGGTCCTCCCAAAGTAAAGCTCTTCTGCCGCACCAACCACCACGACGCTACCTCCAATCAAGTAGTTGCTTTGCTCTCACGCATGATTCTCATTTCGTGGAGTCATATATAGGATAGAAAATCAAATCAACTTCTTCATAGTTGGACTGATCAACAAAATAATCTAACTTCAAAAAATAAAACTCTTTTCTCAGTTCTTCCATTCTATTCTACCATTTTGGATTTGGTGTAAGGATTAATTGTGTTCTTGATAGGACAGAAGCTTTACTTTCATATTAAAGACACCGTCTCCTTTGATTTTGATCCTATAGACTTCAAGTATACCTCTTTAATAATGTCCATTATATTTTTGATAATTTTACCCCCTTTCTTGTCTTAGGTTTGATATTCTTCAGTCTCAATTAGCATTGACTTCGATGGTACGGTGCTTAGTAAAAAATGACTAGTTATGCGTAATTGAATGTTTGCAACACCTATGAAAGGCCTCTTTAACCCGTATACCCACCCACATACCTAATGACCATCCAAGATTTTAAAAGCCTAATGCAAGATTTAAAAAGCTTGAATGTGGATCTAGACCATAACTTTCACGATTTTAAAAACCTAATGCAACACAGACTATGATTGTATTAATAGATTTGATATGATTATGTTTCAATTAAAATACTCGATCTGGGGTGTAAAGTAGCATTATATGAAACATTTTCACATTGTTAGTGGCTTTCCTTTTAACCATCCAACTTTGATTTTCATGTTTTATAAGATTTCAGCACAAAAAAGAAACAACTTTGCTCAAAGTTTGTCAATCGTGATACATAATTACTTATCAGTGCTGTTTGTCTTCAATACTAATGGTTCATGATATATCATTACTGATATTGAATTAGTTGAAGGCTTATAAATGCAGCAAATTAATTTTTGATCTTGAATTAGCTAAAAGTTTGCATAAATGCATGCATAGGGGCATAACCATGCATATATGCAAAATCCTTTTTTGTTATAAGTGGTGTTTAGAAATATGGTGAAATTAATATGTCAATACATTGAATCCTACTGTGTGAATATATTAATATTTGTACTCTAAATAGGTCGTTTTGGGTGTACAAGTCGATGGGGACAGGGGAAGAAAGCATATTGCAAGGCCTACCAACACTGCTGCATTCACTCAAGTACTCTTGTCTTATCCAAAAGTCATGTTATTGGTTTGATTTATAATTTTGTTATAAATCATTATTCAATATTATTGAAAAATATATCAAGACTATTATATCTAGATTGGTCAACGTATAGCTATATGCATAGTTATCATGGGACTATACCCCCTACATTTTTCCACCATTTGCACCGTGTCCAAATTCCAACCCTTTTCTATAGAGAAACAAGGTGATAACTTTTGTTTTGGAAGTGTTTATGTTTCAAGGGATGTGTCAAGGTTACAATTATGATTTTTTATTGCAAATTGTAGCAACCGATTGGAGTACCATCTGGACCACCAATTCCCTATCCTTTTGGTCCGCCAATTCCCTATCCGGGATGTTCAAGTAATTCTAAGGAGATGACAGAACCCACCTCATCTACTAGGCAATCATTGTTTTCTTTTGAAACCAATACCTATTAGAATACCTCAAGTGTGAGAGATGAGTTAATTGAACAATAAGAATACCATAAATGTTTGTTTTCATGTACATATTAAACAAGCATAATTTATATTCAAGTTGGGTTGATGGTGATTGTGTATAACTACTGTTGAGAAAACATAGAACCATGGGCTAAGCCCACGGGCAAGGTTCTTTAAAAGTAATCAAGCTATTGATAATTCCACAAAGAGGCAGCTAGACATTGACAATAAGGCAGGCATAGTTATCGCTAAAAGTTTCAACTCATTGGTTGTCGAGTTAGTTGGATTTGAGAATCTGCCCTTTATGGTTAAAGATGTGTGTAATTATATTGACAATGCTCGATACCTTAGGCTTGGTAAAGGAGGTGTTGATGCACTTCATCGATATTTTAAGAGAATGTAGTATAAGAATGATGGGTTATATTCCTTGATGAATTTGGATGACGATGGAAGATTAAATAATATTTTTTGGATCAATGTATGTAGCAGAGCAGCATATGGGTATATTGAGAATGTTGTGACATTTGGTATAATGTACGTAACAAATAGATATAGCCTACCATTCGCCCATTTTGTAAGTGTTAACCACCATGGAAAATCAATACTTTTTGGAGCAGGTTTGATTTCAAGCGAAGATAATGAAACCTTTGTTTGATTATTTGAGAATTGGTTAAATCAAAACAATCTCCCAAATGTTAACCAAAACAAAACTTTAACACATTAAAAACAACAAAAAAGTAATGGAAAAAGCAAAATTTTTTTTCCAAAGAAAACAAGAACCCAAAGATCATACCAAAGGTTAGAGTAGAAAAGAATTCAATCCAACTAGATCAACTATTTGCTAGTCTTTGACAGTGGCATCTGCTTTGCGATCCAGAGGCGCAATGGCTTCAAGCAACTCCTCCTTAAGAGTCTTGGCATCTTTGACTTACTTCAGGAAAGCAGGAAAAGAAAGAAATTTTGGCTCTCCATTCCTCACATCTGAGGTGCTTGAAAGGTTGTGAGTGATGGCCCATGAGATTGGCTGGAGTTGGAAAGCATAAGGCGGTTTGAGGAGGCTGAGAGAGAGAGAGAGAGAGAGAGAGAGAGAGAGAGAGAGAGAGAGAGAGAGAGAGAGAGAGAGAGAGAGAGAGAGCAGATGGTAAGAGAGAATGAGAGGAGTAGAGAGAGTGAGGGGACCATCAGGGGGTGGTCTGTGCAAAGGAAGGAGAGAGGAAATGAGAGGGAAAATGCTTAAGTCACCGATAGTATGTTCCAAGACATTCTACTGATTTGTTTTTGTTTTTTGTTTATTTACTTAATGGTTAAGAAATTATTTTTTAATGAATTTGTCATTTTTTTAAAAAAAATGCTTAAAGTGATTTAAATAAAAAAACACACAAAATAAAAAAGTGATTTTACACTTTTTAGTAAGAATTGTCGGGATCACCTCTCGGTGGCCCTACCAGTTCCTATGAGAGAGAAGGAGGTGCCTTTAGATTTAGGGAATTCAAATCCAAAGGGGAATTGAAAACACACCGTTTTGGTGTTTTGGTCACAAAACTACTTGCGATGACTTAATTTGGTCATAAAATATAACTTTAGTGACAAAATTAGACCATCGCAAAAATGTTTGGTCACAACAAAGCTGTTTGTTATAGTTTTTGCGGAGACTAAAAAACACTGCAATAAAAATAATATACTTTTGAAATCACTGTATGGCAACATTTACAATGAAATTTAGCGGTGAGTTGAATTTTGAAGCAAATGATGCTTTTTTGCGTCAATTTGAGCTTTGACAAAAATAATTTAGACGCCAAAAGTTGAAATCGTTGTTGTGAGATAAATAAAGGATATCATAGCCAGTACCCAACA
This sequence comes from Carya illinoinensis, assembly GCF_018687715.1. Lineage (NCBI taxonomy): Eukaryota > Viridiplantae > Streptophyta > Magnoliopsida > Fagales > Juglandaceae > Carya > Carya illinoinensis. The sequence goes on from NC_056760.1 coordinate 44,476,301, forward strand.
ACAGTTAAAACACGTGTTGATCTAGAAATAAATGGTAGTTTATTCATAACTTGTCATTGATGAGTATCCATGAAAAGTCTAGGTTTTGGTAGTATGCTCTCTCCAAGTCTAAAGTTCAAATCATTTTGGATGCAAATAATTTCTAAGGGTCATCGAATTGAGAGAATTTATTCTTGAGTTACTTGAGGTACATTTTTGCGAAGCTCCTTACCAAGGACCTGTGCACTCCTAAAGTTAGTTGGAATTTTATTTTTGGATGCCTGATGCCAATAAAAAAGGTATATATCCATACAGAAAAATCAATAAGCTTAACAAAACTAGAATGAAAACCAGTTGAATATTATATACAATGAAGTGAGAAGATATCAAAAGAAATCACATTATGAAGACTGTTAGGAGAAATATGCCCAAACAATCAAAGGGACAAGAAGGGTCCTCTAGGCCCCTGAATTGGACCCAGAGGCCCTTTCCTCCCAAAATTAAAGACAACCCACCAAGGGGAAACCCATGGGTGAACATGATCGTTATGCTGCATCACAACATGATACAACCCATGACAGCTAACACCGTCAGGATGGGCTAGTCCATCCCAACTGACTTGGTTGGTGGTTAAGTCAAACCAAAGCAGCCACCCCCATACCTAGGGAGAGTTACCGTATTTGCCCCAAAGTGCCCTCTCAAGGAACGTACTCATGTTAGGCCATGAAGATTAGAGGCTTAGGGAGGGTTACCCTAATAAATGCCCTGAAGTGTCCTCTCAAGGAGCATGCCCATGTCAAGCCACAAAAAATAGGGAAGGTTATGCCAACACCTCTGGCGACATATAGGGAAAGGGAGGTAAACCTAAACCCCACAAATTTCTCCTTAATGAACACACACATGCACCAAAGGATAAGAACTAACTTAGGCCTTGATTGTAAATACAAGTATTCTTATATATTCTAGTATATTTCCTTTCGAAACATCACTCGAGTACAAAACATTTTTCAATTTTAAATCTTCAATTTTTTTTTATCTAATTATTACAAGATTTCCAAACTTTCAAACAAAATACAAAATTAATACAACTTTTTCAAATTTCAAAATAAAAATAATGTTAAAAAATTATATTTAGACAATATTTTAACTTATAATGTTTTTATTCAACTCTCTCTCTCTCTCTCTCTCTCTCTCTCTCTCTCTCTCTCTCTCTCTCTCTCCTCTCCCTTTCCAAATCTCAATAAAACATCTTAACTCAAACAATTTTATTACTATTTAGAAACTATTTTACTACTATTTATAGATATCCTTAAATATTCTAAGTGTCCAAATGAGCCCTTAGGTATCAAAGATATTCCCCCCCCCCCCCGGGTGCTTCTGAGGTTCGTTTTGTCTGTGGGAAGCTTGATAGGAGCAGGTATACCAAAATCAACATCAAGAGTTGGCGCCATCTGTGCGACCGATTGTCACAGATGCCTTGTGCTACACGCTCCTAGGCAGTTCATGATCAAGATCTAGTTGTGATGGGAGAGCTGACAAACAACAAGATGGAAATGAGGTTCATGAAGATGAACAAAAGGCTAGAAAGAGTGATATCTAAAACAGAGGCCTTGCAAAGGGAAAATGAAGCCCTAAGGTAGTAGAATGTAAGACTCAAAAGGGGAACAAACCAAGATTGCATTAAACAAGCTAGCAAAGAGTCACAAAGAGGAAAAGAAGAGAATACTCAATAGCCTCCATGACCTCATGGAAAAAATACAAGGAAATGACAAGACACATAGGAACATAGTATTTGTCAATAACTTTCTCGAAAACACAAACCTACCATATAGTGCGGCAATCATGGCGGTGCCCCCCTCCCACCAAAGTTTAAAAAGTTGTGAGTTGAACTATATGATGGGTCCAAGGATCCTATCGAGCATTTGAGAACTTTTAAAGTCTATATGACTCTCCATGGCTTCCCTAGAGAAATCGCACGACATGTCTTCTCACTAATCGTCAAAAGAATGGAGAGGGGCTAGTTCAAAAAGTAGAAACTAGTATCCATTACCAGATTTGAGAAGTTGGGTAGGCAATTCCTAACCTAGTTCATAGCCAATTGGTGCAAAGGTGACTAGCCACATTCCTACTCTTGCTAAAGTAGTGAGGGGACAAGAATCCAAAGGCATATCTCACATGGTTCAACAAGGAATACTTAACCACATATGACCAAGATGAGAAAATAATGCTAGTAGCACACTTAGGAGGATATGGTCAAAGAGCCCCTTTATGGCTGAATTGGCGAGGAAGATGCTGGCAACGTTGCAAGAGTTCATGGTCAGGATGGATGACTTCATTAATGTAGAGGACATATTGAAAGCATTGATGTAACACCCTACCTAAAAAGCCCGTTAAGATTTAGCCATTAACTCCCTTAATCCTAATTAGCATAGGATTGCGATTTTTATTTTTAGAGTAAATTTTCTTTTTGCTTGAGAATCTCACTTTGGGTTTAGTTAGAAGTAGTGGGAGAATTCTAGTATGTAATTTTTAGAATAATTGCCAAGAACCAATAGGAGGTTGACACTTGGCATCCTTAGTGGGCTAAGCAAAAATGTTAAGTGTCGACGATTTTAGGTTTGAGCCCAAGAGTGTTTAAGAAGGTTGTGTTGGGCCAATAATAGGAACCTAAGCCTAGACACATTAAGATTTTTTTGGAGTAATAGGCCTTTCTTGAAGAGCCTTAGGAAATAGGCCTAAGTGTGAGAAGGACTTGAAGCCTTTGGGACTAACTTGGTTATAGTGAAGACCTTAGGTCCAACCTTGGAAAAGCATGTTTTGTGGGCCCAATCTTGGTTGATCTTTGAATCCCTTATTAAGGCCTCAAATCTGGACCTAAGACCCACTCTTTAACCCACATCAAAGCCCACATCAAAGCAAATTTCACAAAAGGGCTCTCAAGCTTAACAAGGCCCAAAAGCCTTGTCTTTCAATTTTTGCACCCTATTTTGAAGCCCACATGCACCATACATTTGTTTTCCCTCAAGCCCATATTATACCCTATTCCCCTAAGGTTTGCTTTGGACCTAAATTATGTTTTCAACTTGAGTGAAGATTATTAATCAACTTACATATGATTAGTGATCTCTAAACCATATATTAAGCTTAATTTCATTTTTAATTATTCCTCATCTTTTTTTTATTATCTAAAATCTACTATTTTATTATTTTTAGACTAAATTAGAAGATTAGTTTTGATCCAACACATGTTAATTAAGGCAAAGACATGTCATTGACCAAAACACCACAATCAACACCTTGATGCATCACTTGGTTCATTGTACCAACTCAGCCACTAGCCCACACCAATTACACCTTTTTCTTAAGGGCATTTTCATATTTTAACCCCTCACATTATCCCTCTTAGTTCAGTTTGAGTGTTGGTCGAATTGGGTCTAAGGTACCAAACCATAAAGACCCAATCGTTTCCACTAGAAGTCTAGTTGAAGCCAAAACCAAATGGCTTTGTGGTTGTTTAGATTTTTGCACTTGGCTGAATCGCCACCACATGCCACCTCCCTCCTTCTCCAATCTCCAAGAGCCCCTCAAGTCATCATGGTGAGTCTTGACTCAAGCCACCCCAAGTAGAGCCAAAACCGATTGGCTTTTATGCAAAACATTGCTTGGCAACCACCCCCACTTCACCCTCTTCCGTGGGCCGCACACTCATCATCAATTAGCAGCCAATCCCTCCGCCTTCCACCACCTGAAAAGGGAATCAAAGAGTGTCATTATAACTGTGCATTTCATCCATGGAGATAAAACAAAGGGGGTGCAAGCAATGAAGTGAAAATCTGTCTAGATTTTCAGACTTCTACCCGGCAACATCATGGCATGACTTCATGCCTTTTTTTTTCTCTCTCTTCTTTCTGCACCACGGCAACCCTACACCCTTAGCCTCCTTGTAGCACCTGACCTTGATGAGATCATGGTGGCATAGAGCACCCTATTCACGCTTGAACAAAGATGACACAATTTGAAAATTTTCACTCATCACCACCACCACCACTCACAAGCCTTACCATTGCCATGCCTCTCACCCCTCACCCCTCAAATGAACCCTATAAATACCTCCATAACTTCCCCATTTCTCCACATCTCTTCTCCCAGCCCTCTCTTGATGTTCTTGAGAGCTCTTCTCCCCTTAGTGTGCAAGAGAGTGGAAATCGAGTGAGTTGAGTGAAGTTCTTGAGTGAAGAGTGTTTGAGAGCTTTAGAGGCCACGAATTTTGTAAGTATTCTTGCTTAATATATTTATAAGTATTAGAATATCATGTTAGGTTTTAATTTATGGCATAAGAATGAATTTTTTATTGAGTTTAAGCAGGGTTAGCTTGTTAATACCAAACTAGGACAGATTTGATGTTTTGAGGAAATAAATTATTTTGGGTTGAATTTGTAGCCATGGCAAGAGTTGGTATAATTTTATATAATTCATAAATGTCTTATAATGATTTTGGAAGGTTTAATTTCAAAGTTGGAAGCATACAATAGCAGGCTTTATTTCTATCTTGTGTTGATTATCTAAGCATGCACGGTTTTGATTAATTTATGCTTAAGTTATGAAGTTTTGATTAGTTTACCTAGGCTTGAATAATGTGCAGTTAGAAAAGTCTTGTGATTGTGATAAGAATGACAAAGCATGATTTTATTAAGTTTTTTTTTTTTTAAACATCCCTTGGTGAATAAAGCTAGAAACATCATGCATGCTTAATGAATAATTTAATGGTGATTAAAGTCTCAAGCCATGTTTTAGTGTTAGGATGAACTTGTATGACCTAATCCTAAGTTTTAATTTATCCCTAAGGTTATAATTTCTATTGGCACTTGATAAATTTGAGTATACATGCATCCATAGAGGTTGAATAGTTAAAATCACATATAGGCCTTTATAGAATGCATGCCTCAGGTTGGGCGTGATTGGCATAGTTGCACTTTGCTTCTTAAAATTCTAAGGGTATAGATTGTTTTAGAATATAGAAAATATGAGGTTTATGAAATTTGGTTAAATTTGGGACTTATTTACAAATATTGAAAAATTAGGATCTTAGTGGTAATTTTTGAAAGTTTAGGGATATTTTTGTAAATACTAATTATTGAACCATTTTTATGAACATCTTTCCTAGAAGCTCAGATCCTAACTTAGTATAACAATGTTTATAGCCTCTACAATTTTTTTTTTTTTCAAATTCAAACAGTTTGTAAGTTGGCTTCTACCTTGGTAAATTCTTTATGATTTATTGATAAACGCCACATTCATGTTATAATTGTCATTTTGAGCATGAAACATCATGTTATATGATACATTGAGTACATGAGTAATTGCTTACATGACATGTGCAATTTTTCATGATTTACGCATGTTATACAAAATTGTCATTTTCACAAGAAGCATACTCACAAACATATGTCATGAAAAATATTTTCAAAGCATTGCATAAAAGAAGTTTTTGTCACGACTCCAAAAGCTAGGATGAGGAATTATCCTAGTGAAATTTTTCTATCTACTCTGGAGTGAATAAAAATGAAGTGGTAACCCTTGGATTAACAAATAAAAGTCAACAAGGTTCGAATGGATTCTTTTTAAAAAATGTCGAAACGAAGTCAAATGTTATGACACCTAATCTTGGTGGGTGTATATGTTATGATGTTATATTACCAATGCATTGAGAACGAGTCTGCAGACAATGCAGTGCCAACATGAGTTGAACTACGGTCACTAGTAGGTACTCACAATGCATACGGGAAACTGTGATGAAACCATACGTTACGATGTTAATGTTATGGTTAATATTAAGATGATTTGTCAATGATGATGCTTAACGATGATGAATTGTTTTGTCTTTTAAAAGTTGAATTGAAAAATATTCTTTATAAGAAAATGTGCATCAAAGTTTTTTTGATAATATTGAGGAATCTGGATAGGAGACAAGTACTGATTTTCTGCCTAACATGCATCTCATATTTATCATGTATGATTTATCTTTGTACACGTTGGTTGTTAACTTACTGAAATTTCAAGTAAATCTCAGCCCTTGTAGACCCACTATCATTCCACCTGGAATCATATAAGTTGTATAAGGACCTGACGAGGATGGATAAGGTAGACCAGTGGATCTGACTGATTGAATAGGAGTCGGACCTCAATAGAAGATTAGATCTTACTTTTATGTTCATAGCTCTAACCCTTCGTGCTTTATATTAGGGGTGTACAAGAAACCGGGAAACCGGCCGTGACCGACTCAGACCGGCCGCCAGAGGCCGAAACCGCCAAGGAACCTGTCGGCGGGCGGCAACGTTTTAGCAAAACTGCCTATCGTCGGTTCGGTCGCGGTTTGAGGCTGGCTCAAACCGCTGAATAGGCCGATGTAATAATACTCTTTTTTTTTTAAAAAATTTTATCAATATGAAACGACGCCATTCCAATTAAGTTTAAGTAAAACAGCGTCATTTTACTTTTACGTCTGTGTTTTACATAGATTAAACAACGTCGTTTGTTATTAAACCAAACGACATCGTTTTGTCTATAAGGTGAGAAAAAAAATTAGAATGGCATCGTCTGGTATTAAACCAAACGGCGCTGTTTAGATATTACATATCGTCTTCTTCCTTTCTCCTTTCCGTTTCTGCATTTCTAACCCTCTCTCTCTCCTCTGCAACTCTCTCTCTCTCTACTCTCTCAGACGAACGACGCCGTCGGAGGGGAACCGAGAACCTACTATAAACTGCCAGAGAACCGCCGAAGTCGATACGGCCGATTGTTCTCCTCCCCGTCGACCGGTCACGGTCGGTCCATCCACCGTTTTCCCTCTCATCGGTCGGCAGCGGTTCTGCCCAAAAACTGGGCCGAAAGGGTCAATTTTCACCCCTAATTTATAGCCTATGAAGGAATTAATCTAATCACGAAAACTTATTATTGAAAGTAGTCTGTATTGAGGATATGCTACCTTATTGTTTGACCTTATAATGGTTATTAATGATATTGGGATGTTTTAGTTCATTCTAGCATGAGTTTTATTTAGTCACCCTTATTTCGCTATGATATTTGCATATTGTTAGTTGCTTTCTAGGCGCCATTGCATATTAACTGTCATGAATGTGGGTATATAAGCTTGTGTTACATGTCTCAACGCTCCAAGTGTCCGTTACATCACAATTTGGGGTTTGGGGGCTTCACAATTGATCGATCGAAGAAGATTCAAAATGGAAGAGGAAGATTGAAATATGAAACAGACCAATAGGAGCATCAAAGGATAGGAAAAGACTAGCAAGGAAGCTACTGTTGCAAAAGCCAAAGTGACTCATTTGAGCATGCATGTAGAAGGAGACGAAGAAGTCTGCTCACATTGGGATGACGATAGTAAGTTAGGTAATCAAGACGACAAACCTTATTATACCTATCATGGAATGGAGGGCCATCGAAACAAAAGCTGCCGCCATTGTCAGCTCTGGATCAAAATGACATAGAGGAACAAGGGGTTAGGGCACTTTGCTGCCAAGCGCAAGCCCCCACCTAGATGACCAACCAAGGAGTTACTCCAAAGGATGGTGGGGCATGGTAGAAGCTAGAGACTGAGCAGGAGAAAGGCCCAAAGAAAAGCACACTCCCAACGCCACCGTCCTAATAGGTTGAACCAGCCATTCTATGAAATCATGACCATAGCAAGGTGTTTGTCGGAGGTGACACAATAACATCAACTAGAAAGGCTCATGCCATAAGGGCATAGTATGAGGAGGTGTTCGTCATCGATCGGCCAATGAGGCAAGTAAAGGCAGCGGCCCCGGTAATATTCACTGAGCAAGACCACGTGTGAGTGTTACACCTGCATGAGGATGCTCTAGAAGCAACCTTGCTCATCACCAACTACACTATGCACATGATTTTGCTTGATAATGAGAGCTTGACCAATGTTCTATTTTGGAAAGTATTCTAGAAAATAGACTTAGGACAAGAAAGGTTGCGCCCCACTGCAACACCATTGAAGGGATTCTTGAGGGAGTTGATGCAACCAGAAGAAACCATCATGCTACTAATCACCATAGGATCAACCTCTTACACAACGATGGCAGAATGCAAGAGGCAACCAGCCACATTCCTACTCACGATAAAGCTATCAGGGGATGAGAATTCGAAGGCATACCTCACGCAGTTCAACAAGGAATGCTTAACCATAGATAATCAGGATGAGAAAATAATGCTAATAGCACTTTTAGGAGGGATATGGCTGAATAGCCCTTTTATGGCTAAGTTGGCAAGGAAGACGCCAACAATATTGCAATAGTTCATGGACAGTGTGGACAACTTCATTAATGCGGATGACACATTGAAAGCAATGATCAACCCAAGAAGATCTAAAATGGAAGGGGTAGATTGAAATAGGAAAGAGACCTTAGGAGCATGAAAGACTGACAAGGAAGTTGCTGCTGCAAAAGCCAAAGTGACTCATTCAAGCATGCATGTAGAAGGAGACGAGGAAGTCTGGTTGCAATAGGACGACGATAATAAGTCGAGTAATCAAGATGACAAACCTTATTGTACCTATCATGGAATGATGGACTACCTAACCAAAACGTGTCACCAGGGCCAGTGCTAGATCAAAATGATGCAGGGGAATGAGGGATTGGGGCACTTTTCTACCAAGCGCAAGCCCCCACTTAGACGACTAGCCATGGAGCTACTCCAAAGGATGGTAGGGCATGGCAGAAGTACAAGCCCATGCAGGAGAAAAGCCCAGAGAAGAGCATGCTCTTCACACCATAGTCCTAATAGGTCGAACCAGCCATATAGCAAAAGCATGACCATATTAAGGGGTTTACTAGATGTGGCACGATGCATCATCCAAAAAGGCTTATGCCAGAAGAGCACAGTACGAGGAGGTGTTCGTCATCAATCGGTCGATGAAACAAGTAGAGGCTAAGGTAGCGACCCTAGTAATATTCACCCTTTTTTATTGCCAACTAGACTACCTATAGGATTTTGATCCATAATGAGAGCTTGACCAATGTTCCATTTTGGAAGCGTTCTAGAAAATGGGCTTAGGGCAAGACTTGTTGCACCCCGCCCAACATCATTGAAAGGATTCTCGGGGAAGTTAGTTTAATCGCAGGATCAGCCCCCGATACAACAATGGTCATGGAAAACTTGATAGTTAAGGAAATAACCAAATTTGAATGACTCAAGGAAATAAGGAAAAGACCTCCTTGATAACTAGCCAAGCCCTATAATCCTACCAGGTAATTTCATTTAGTTTGAAAAATGCAGGAGCGGCGTATTAGAGGCTAGTGAATTGTATGTTCAAAGGGAATATTGGACAAAACATGGAAGTTTACATAGAGGATTTGTTGGTTAAAGGTAAGGAACCCACCATATAGCGGACCTCACATAGCGGATCTGAGGTAAGCCATTGCAGTGCTACGCAAATATAAGATGAAGCTTAACCCAACCAAGTGCACTTTTGGTGTAGAGTCTAACAAGTTTTTAGGCTTCATGGTCTCAGAATGGGGAATCAAAGCAATCTGTAGAAAATCTGAACAATAATAGAAATGAAGCTATTGGAGAACCTGAATGAGTATAAAAGTTGACAGGCCAAATAGCGGCACTAAATTGATTCATCTCAATATCAACGGACAAGTGCTTACCATTCTTCAAGGTGTTGCGAAAGTGCATGGTTAGGACAACAAATGTACTAAGGCATTCAAACATCTGAAAGCATACCTAGCTAACCCACCCTCCTCTTAAGCTAGACAAAGTAGAGGAAACGTTGTACCTATACCTATCGATTACATCAAACGCCACCTCTGTTGCGCTTACCTGAGAGGAAGATAGGAAGCAAAGGCCTATGTACCACACAAGCATTACCTAGAATGGAGAAGAGACGCATTACTCATATGTGGAATTGTTGTCGTTGGCACTAGTAGTTACAACATGCCTGTTGAGACCCTACTTCTAGGCCCACTCAATAAAGGTACAAACAGAAAGCCCCTTGAAAAGAGTTTTGCAGAAGCCGATACTTCCCGCCAGCTAATAAATTGGTCAATCAAACTCAACAAATTTGACATTGACTACATTCCCAGAAACACTGTAAAAGGGCAAGTCTTGGCGAACTTCATTGTTGAATTCGATAATAGGTGCAGGCAACCCAAAAAGGAAATCCTTGGCAAGTGTATGTGGAGTCGTGGACAACTTCTCATGTTGCAATGGTTGGAGGAATAGGCCTCTATACCATCATGGATAGGGGAAGAAATCTTCTAGGCCATGAAATTGACATTCAAGGTCACTAATAATGAGGTAGAATATTAAGCGTTACTAAAAGGACTGGCGTGGCAGAAGGGCTAGGAGCAAGGGAAGTTGAGGTGCATGTGGACTCCCTTGTGATAGTAAACCAAATGATAGGAAATATCAAACCAAAGTGGATAGACTGAGAATGTACCTATAATGGGTGTGGGAGTGGCACAATGTTTCCAGTACTTTGGCATTTGACAAATACCTCAGGAAAATAACTAGTGAGCAGACAAGTTAGTGCAAGCAACCTCATGGGTAAAAAACTCACTCCCGCCTTAGGAAGTCATGACTCGAACACTGGAGACTCCATCAATAGGGAGCAAGGTGTCGGAGGTAGGATTGGGCATCCCAGATTGGGTGCATGAAGTGGCCAAATACTTAACTACATAAAGTTACCAAATGTACGAATGGATTCAAGGAAGGTGAAGAACAAATTCGGTCAGGTTTACCCTGGTAACAGGGGTGTTGTACAATAGGGGTTTCTCGGCACCACTCTTAAGATGTATCTTTGAGGGAGAGTCTCAGTAAGTGATGGAGAACATACATGAATGAGTGTGTGGATTTGGGTAGCAAGGCATTGGCACTCAAAGCCCTAAGAGGAGGATACTATTGCCAGTAGACACCAAATGATGCAAACAAATTTGTCATAAAGTACGAAAAGTGCCAACAGCGTGGTAATATACCTCACAACCCACCCAAAGAATTAACAACAATGACCGTGACGTGGCCTTTCTCGCAATGAGGAGTCAATACTATAGGACCACTACCAGTTGGAAATGCGATGTCAAGTTCGTGGTGGCTGCCATCAATTACTTCATGAAGTGGCTAAAAGCGAAAGCGTTTGCAACAGTCACAACCAATATTAATGTAAAATTCCTATGGAAGTCTATTCTATGCCATTTCGGCATACCAAGGGTCATAATCTCAAATAATGGGCAGCAGTTCAACTAAGACCACTACAGAAACTGGTGCGCTGAGCTAGGCATCAAAATAAAATATCGTCACCCGGCCACCTCGAGGCTAATGGCCATGTGAAGTAGGGCTGTGCAAATTTCTGAGATTTCCGACTCCGCTCCGAATTCCGCTCCGAATTCGACTCCGACGGAGTCGGAGTTCTCGGAATTCGGAGTCGGAGTCGGAGTTACTTCGACTCTCATAGTCGGAGTCGGAATCGGAGTCCGGAGGCCTTGTTGACTCCAAACTCCGACTCCGAACTCCGACTATTTATACCTTATATATTATATATTGTATTATGAATATTATGTAGTCAGGTAGCTCAATGGTTGAGGCTCGGTTTTGTTTCTCCGGATCCTGTGTTCGAATCCCCTCATGCACCATTACACATTTTGCAACTATTTTTTTTAGGAAAACCTTAAACGACACCGTTTTTAATAGGAGAACGTCACCCCTACTTCGATCTCGTCCTCCCAATCAACCCTCGCTGGAGATCTCGCTTCCGAGCAAAAGCAACGCCAAACACCAGCCGGATGCAAGAAGGAGAGGTCGACGGAAGGAGAGGTCGACGGAAGGAGAGAAAACGACGGAAGGAGAGGTCGACGGAAGGAGAGAAAACGACGTCGTGAGGAGGAGGAAGTGAAGGTAGCGGTTGTCAAGAAGGAGAGGTCGACGGAATCGAAGGATACGACCGGTACTTCTTCCACGGATGTCCCATTAACGCCGTCTAGTTGGAAGGCGGTATGGGACGGTGATCTTCAAGGGATTTTTGGGACGGTGATCTTCGGAAGCCATCGGAATTCCGATCGGAGTTCCTAACTCTGAACTCCAATCGGAGTTGAACTCCGACTCCTCGTCGGAGTCGGAGTCGGAGTGAACTTCCGGTTCCGACTCCAGTCGAAGTCGGAGGTCGGAAATGGCAATTCCGACTCCGTCGGAGTCGGAGCCCAGGCCTGATGTGAAGGCAATGAATAAAACAATGTTTCACATAGTGAAGAAGAGGTTAACAAGCTAGAAAGGAGGTTGGATGGAAAAAATTCTCAGATTATTGTGGGCGTACAAGGCCACCGTAAAGTCCCCAACTGGGGAGACCCTATTTGCAATGAATTATGGGCTCAAGGCCATAACCAGTAGAGATCGGCATGCCAAGTTACCAAGTCCAACATTAATACGATGCACCATATAGTAGGGGCCTAGAGGGAAGCCTCAACTTGTTAGAAGAAATAAGGAAAAAAACATATATAAAGGCAGCAGAAGAAGGATGGAACAATACTTCAACAAAAGGATCAGACATAGGTCATTCAAAATAGGGGACCTCATGATGAGAAAGGCAGGAATGACATCCAAATGACAGGAAGAGAACAAACTTAGGCCTAGTTGGGAAGGGCTATACCTGGTGGTCACTTGCGAAATACCAGGCTCAAATTGTCCGGAGGACATGAGAGGGAAAAGGCTTCCTTGACTATGGAATGTGAAGCACTTAAAGAAGTTTTTTGTATAAGTTCCCTCGACCTAACCTGGTAATGTAATGGTGCCTTTGCAAACTCATGATACTCTTTCTTGGTAATAATATAATGCATGCAGCTTTGATAACGAACGATGGCACCTCCCTAACTGAATGATCGTTGGTGACACTGGCTCGATGTGGCCTCTACACCAAGCTAGCAGTCAAGCATCTCTCCAACCAAAGCCAGCCAAATGATGCTGATGTGATACTATGGATTTAGTTACGCCTTATGAAATTTAGTGATACTATGAATTCATTGGGGCTGAATCAAATGCCGATGTGATGCATTTGGATAGCATTGTGACTCCAAATGTAGAATAAGTCTCTATGGAGAATCCTAGAGGTAATCCTCATGGTTGTCCACTGATCCCACAAAAAACATTGGGCTAGATCACTAATGTGCACTTGTAAAGTCTTTTACAGATAATGCGATTGAAAGGGACCAAAGGTAAACCCCAATTAAAAATGACTAGACCAAGGAAAAAGGATGGGGAAATGTTTCAGGTAATAATCCTAGAATTGGACTTGTTAAGCATAATGAGAAGAAAATAAGGTTGGCAATAACTAAGATGATAATTGTCAATGAGCTACAGTTTAGATTTTTAGAATGACAGGGATTTCAAGATTTTCTAGTCATAGTTGAGTCTAGATTTTCAATCCCCTCTCGCATTACTATTATATAGGATTGTATGAAGATATACTTGTTAGTAAAGGACAAGTTAAGGGACATATTCATGGTATCCAGTAACAAGATTCGTATCACCACTGATATGTAGACGTTGGTGCAAAATCTTAACTATATGTGCATAACAACTCATTTTATTGATGATTATTGGATCTTGCATAAAAGAATAATATGTTTTATGAAAGTTTCTAATCATAAGGGACGATAATAAAAAGAGAGATGAAGCCATCGGTATGTGGATGGAGTAGAAAGAAATTATTTATGGTCACAGTCGACAAGAATCCTCTAATATTACGGCCATTGCTTATTTGAGGAGAATTGCCAAAGTTAGGGATTGTATGGTATTTGACAACAAGCTTATGCATATAAGATATTGTGCACATATTACGAATCTCATTGTCCATGATGGATTGAAAGAAATAGACAGATCGATTGTAAAGATTCAAAATGCAGTGAAATATGTGAAGTCTTTTCTTGCAACACTCAGTAAGTTCAAGTCATGCGTCGAGAGCCAAAATATCTTGGATGGTGGGCTTCTTTCTCTTAATATTCCAACCAAATGAGACTCAACATATTTAATGTTGAGTGTGGCCTTAAATATCATGCAACATGTGCAATGATGCAAGATAAAGATAATAAATTTGGCCCATATTTGTGTGAGGTTGGACAAGGGACACCAACTTTAAATGATTGGAAAACCATTAAGGTTTTTGTAGGATTTTTGAAGATTTTTAATCATAAAAGACTATATGAAAATATTATTAAGTAGCTAATTTAATCACTTTTTTTTTTTTTAAATAATAGTTCATCACCATTCATTAATAAACGGAACATTACAACTAGACCTGAAACATACATTACAAGTCAATTATAACCTTAGTAATACCTCAGTACACAACCATGACTGACATGGTCTAATCCTTGTCGCAAATCTCTACAAACCCTAAGGTTGAGAGACCGCACAACTCTGTCCAAAGACAGAATGACATAACCTCATATACCTTTAAAGATGGATCAGAGGACAAAACTGTATAGACCGTAGTCTAAGAGACTATATTTTTTTTCCTTTTTTTTTTTCCATTCTAAGAAACAAAGTAAAAACATTACAATAACCACCATACAAAGCACTCACTCTCATCATGATAGGCTTTTAGGTCAGCCCACACCTCACCCTAAAGTTTTTCTGCTCAGCCGTGCCCCGGTGTTTTGGTTAGCCCGCGCTTCCACACCGCTCATGTACCTCCCCCACGTTCTTGCAGCACCAAAAGCCACTCTAGCGGCCAAAACGACCACCACGGGAGCAACCTCTGTGCTACAAAGCCAGCCCACACCAACCCTATTTGAAGCTCCAAAAATAGAGCATCTACTAACCAGCTACTGTCTAGTCCTTGCTCCCTTCAAAAGAGAGCAAACCTTCGAAACAGGTTGCATGTCCTCAAGAGCCACTGCCTGGCCACTCACCCCAAAAGACTAGAGACCAAACTTCCTCCTCTGACCACTGAGTCCTCTCTGCCACCTGCACCTAGAATGTGCATCGACAATAGCACGTCACCTATTTACGACCGAAGAGAGGGGTTTTAGGGTGAACCATTGAGGGCTTGGCCTTGGTGCATGAGCCACAATGATACAGCTCCACCATCAGACCTTCACCAAGAGCTTATTCAAACACCAAAACCAAGAGTTTAAAACAAATCTAACTAAAAGCCATTAAACCAAAAAGAAAAGGGCGGGAGGAAGGAAGGGGGGATGGAGCCGAGGCCCCCATCCCCCCTGATCTAGTTTCTATTTTGGCTGGGTTTCTAGAGAGAAGCCAGAGGTTCTCTTTCTAAACTAGGGTTTTTTTCTAGTTGGGGCTTGGCTAGCTTAGCTAGTTTAATCACTTAAGTACTTAATTAAGTAAAGCATAATTATAGATTATATTCAATATATAGGTATAAGTAACTAGGCATAAGTAACTGGGTTACATGCTATATATATAATTATAAAGGTTATTAGATTTATATGATTTAATTTAATATGTACAGAAGCATAATATATATATTATATTTATATATATGTGTATATATATTAAAAGAGTGGGCCCTTAATGAGCCTTAATTGAGTCGAGTTGAGTTTAACCAAGTATGTATCATTTACAAATTGAGCAGGTTTATGCTTTCACGATTGAGCTTTTTGTCAACTTTTTTTAAACAATAACTCTAGATTTAGTTGTTGCAAGTCACCTTTATGGAATGAGCTTTGCTACTTTCATTACTAGGGAGGGTGTAAAATCCTCTATCGGGTTGGGCCTGATAAAGAGAGGCTCATATCTCCCTTGAGCTGGGCTGGGTTTATGCCAAAGCCCAGGACGTTTTAATAGCAAACTCAAAGCATGTGCTGCATGAAGAATAAGAGGCCTTGGGCCTGGGCAAGAAGAATTCTAGGGCCCAGGTTTGAGAAGAGACAAATCTAGGGTGACATGGCGCTGACATTCTTGACACTACCCTGCACACATGTGTAATGATAAGGCCACGCCATCAAAAGACTAACGCACACATGGACATGAGTCATAGTAACACAACATGTCTCCCATAGTGTGAGTGACACAACCTCCTGTCACTGATAGGGCCACGCGGGAATTGGCTACACCCACCAACTTGATGCGAGGAAATGACCCAACAAGGCAACGCCCCATCAAAAGCAGCAAAGTAAAGTCCTGTACAAAAGATAGTTATCTTTGACACGGGATACAAGAGACCACCTCGGCTTGCAATATAAAAGCAAACTTCAGGTTAGAATTAGTTTCATGCTCTCTTTTTAACTGAAAGAAAAATTCTACTCATCATTTTCACACTATACACCACACATAATTTTTTAATTTTAATTTTCTTCACTTACTAAATGTATGGTGTAGGGATGATGAGTTGAAGACCTCAATTAGCTTAGGAAGAATAAAAAAATAAAAAATAAATAAAATTAGTGTGGTGTGTGGGATGATGAGTATCAAAACTCTTACTGAAATTGTTCCAAAGAGCAAGAACACTGACTTAGGTATCGAAGGTTACCCATAACCCTGAGCCACCACCTTACTTGTGTTGCAAGTAGTTGAGCTCATTAACTAGTGTGCGAAATATGTCATCAACAATGGCATCACTTGTGGGATCATATAAAGATGATGTGTCCTTTGTTTGTTGGCAACAACACACTCTCAAATAACCCATGGATAGGAAGCTTTATCAACAAACATGGAAGGAATATTTGCAGAAATTGAGGAGCACATGAGGAAGATGGTGAAGGAGGTGGAGAATCTTCGGTGAGAAAATGAAATCTTAAGGAGGATGAACAACGAGCCACAAGAAGATGCAGGGCCAAGCCAAAACGAACATAGAGAATCTCAGAGTGCTGGTAAGGTGGGCACCGATGAGGAAGAAAGGAAGAAGATGAACCATGAGCTATGCAGCCTCATAGACAAGTATGAGGAAATGGCAAAGAGGATGGGAGCTTCGTCGTCGTTCAATTAGCTGCTTTACCAGTAGAGACTTGCCTTATAGTGTGGAATGATGGTCATGCCATTGCCCCCAAAGTTCTGGGTGCCTCAAATAAAGATGTACGATGGGTCTAAGGACCCCTTCGAGCACTTGGAGACCTTCAAAGCATACATGACCTTGCACTGGTTTCCTGAGGAGATAGCTTGCAAAGCTTTCCCACTAAATTTGAAAGGAGCTACAAGAGAGTCATTCGAGTTGTTACAGCTCGGCTTGATCAACAGTTTTGGTGAGCTGGCCAAACTATTCCTAATGCAATTCATGGCAAGTAGAAGGAGAAGACGCCCAACAACCTACCTTTTAACAGTCAAGTAGCGGGAGGATGAGAGCCTGAAAGCCTACTTGGCCAAGTTTAACAAGGGATGCATGAAGATAGACGACAAGGATGAGAAGATCACTCTGGTAGTACTTATGGAGGGCGTGTGGCCCCGAAATCTATTTATGACATAACTGGTAAGGAAAACTCCCATGAAGATGTAGGAGTTTATGGACAAAGTGGACGGCTTCATCGACGCCAAGAACACTTTCCAAGCCTTGATGGCCTCGAGGAATATAGAGATGGAGCAGGTTGATAGGAAGTCCAATGTGTTGTGGTGGGCAAAGGCCCCTGGAATAAGTTAAAAGAGGGCAACAGGACAAGAGGCGATACGAAGCCAGCACCTCAAAGGGAATAGAACCCCTGACATGGACAATCCAGTTTGAGTATGTAGGAAGAAGGTAGGAACAGACAACCAAGAAGCCTGCAACCGTGACCAGACCGACTTCCACTTTTGCACCTACAACTAAAATGTGACCCACAACACTCAAGATTGTTTCACCCTCAAGATAAAGAAAGTGGAGCTAGAGTGCCTTGCCAACTAATACCTAACGGACCTGAGGAGGATGACGGGGCAATGTGAGAGATCTAAGAGACCTGGAAGGAGCGAGAGTCCTTGAAGTTGGTGGATGGAGCTAGAGCCCCCACAGGATCCCCCTTGGCGAACCCCAACTTGTGGAAACAGTCCCCTCGTCGAGACTCAAACTATAGCCAGAGGATTCGCTGAGGGCAGCCCCACCCAGCAGAGGAAGAGCCTAATAAAAACAATGACCTCCTTTGGCAACAATGACAAAGAGGGAGTCCAGTACAATATTTTGAATTTTGTACTGTACCGGTCGGTATAGCTGGCATTTCTTGTATCAGAATAGTGACTGGTATAGGAAATGCAACTGTTTCATACTAGGTCAAATACCGGTGCATTTTGGTCAATACCGACCAGTTTTTTATGTACCAGTCGTACCGGTACCAACTGAAATTAGTGAATTTTTTTAATTAATGTAAAAATTTTAATTTTTTCATAATTTTCACTCCAATTCTCATATCTAAAGGCTATTTTCTTAACTCAAAAGTATTATTGAGTTTTATAAATATGTGTTTTAACTTTTTAAGACTTGTATTGATATTATTTTGAAATATAATTTATATATAAAATTAATTTATTAGATATACACTATCTTGGAAAGGTACCGGTATCGAAATATTTCGTTCCAGTGTTTTAATCGAAGCAACCACCAAAACGGTATTCAAAACTTTGGTCCAATACCCTCATGATGATGCATTGGTGGTAACTTTACTTGTCTCTAACTTCACAACCAGGAGGATCTTGATTGACAATGCCAGCTCGACATACATCCTCTTTTGGGATGCTTTCACTAAGATGGGAATTGCTCCCAACTGGCTGTGGCCAACACCCATGTCACTCAAAGGATGTTTAGGGGACAAGGTTCAGCCATTGAGAACCATTACCTTGTTGGTCTTGGCTAGAAAGGCCCCTAACATCATATTGGGGTAATCGACCCTCAGCACCTGAAGGCGGTAACCTTGACTTACCATCTAAAGATGAAGTTGGCATTGGGAAAGTCCATGGTGAGCAACTGTTCGTGTGGGATTGTTATGTACAGGAGTTGAAGACTAGGGCGAGGGAACGTACGATAAAAGGCCAACCATATAGGGTAGAACCACCCCTTAGAGTTTGCAAGCGATGACAAAGAAGTGAGAGACAAGCAAATCCTCAAATAGACTGAGTCAAACTAGTCGCTGGAGCTGGTCACCTTGGACCCAAATCACCTAGACAGCTTCTAGCTGAACATTGGGATGTATTTCCCCTAGTGCCACATGGACAAGCCCAAGATAGGCAACGTAATAATTGAGCACCACCTCTGTGTGGATCCCTAGGTAAAGAAGGTGAAGCAGAAACGCCAACATTTTAGTATGGAGAAATGCATTGCTATAGCTGATAAAGTCGATTGCTTGTTAACCTTGGGGTTCATCTGAGAGGCACACTACCTAGAATGGATGCCCAATATAGTGTTAGTGAAGACATCAAGCAGGAATTGGAGGATGTGCATCGACTTGAACAAAGCATACCCCAAGTATGGTTTTGCCTAGCTGAGAACTGATCTGATTGTGGATTCTACGGCCGAGCGTAAGATGCTGAGCTTCATGGATGCCCACTCAAGGAATAACTAGATTCACATTAAATCAGACAACAAGGAAAAAACATCATTCATCATGGAATGAGGATTGTACTGTTATCGGGCCATGCCATTTGGGCTTAAGAATGCAGGGGCATCTAACAACGATTGATCAATCGCATGTTCAAGAACCAAGTAAGGCACAATATGGAGGTCTACATGGACAACTTGCTTGTGAAAGGCAAAGTGCTAGAGCAGCATTTGGCAGACTTGCGCAAAGCCTTTACAAGTCCGCGATAGTACCAGATGAAACCCAATTAAGCTAATTGTGCTTTCGGTATTGAGTCAAGGAAGTTTCTGGGCTTCATGGTGTCAAAAAGGGGAATAGAGGCCAAACTCGAGAAAGTGAAGGCAATCATAGACATGTCTCCATCCTAGAATGTGAACAAAGTGCAAAGACTGGCCAGGCGAGTTGCGGCCTTCAACTGGTTCATATCCTAATCGACCAACAAATATATGCATTTTCCAAAATGTTGCGAAAGGCGCAGATCTGGGATAGCGAGTGTAATCAAGCATTTGGGAAACTCAAAGAGTATCTAATCAGCCTGTCTCCCCACATGCTGTCTCCTTGGCATTGGCAGGGGACATGAATGGATCCCGGTCTCCAGCCGAGCCTTTCAAGGAGCAGAAGCAAGGTACCCATAGATGGATAGGCTTGCCCGGCGACTGAGGCCGTACTTACAAGCCCACCCGATTAAAGTCCTGATAGAGGCCCTTCTAAAAAAAGTCCTACAGCGGCCAGATGTCTAGGTTGCTTGGTGAATTGGACAATAGAGTTAAGCAAGTTTGACATTGACTACCTCCCTCGGATGACAATAAAAGGACAGGTACTGGTCAACTATGTCATAGAATTCATCGGATTCCCTGAAGAAATAAGATATGCACCTATAGAAAAAAAAACACTACCAGGTCTTTGTCGATGGCTCGTCCTGCCTGTTGGCAGGGGAGTATGGGTGCATATCGTTACAGATAGTGGTGAAAAACACCATTATGCAATCAAGTTAGCATTCAAGACCACCAATAATGAAGCAAAATATGAAGCGATGCTGGTAGGGCTAACGATCATTGAGACACTAGGGGCCATCGAAGTAGGGGTAAGGGTAGACTCCCAAGTGGTGATGAACCAAGTTCGTGGAGAGTTCACAATGAAGAGTGAGAAACTGAAGAAACGCCTACAATCGGTGTGGGAAAAATGCAACCATTTTCAGTACTTCTGTTTTCAGTAGATACTGAGAGAAGAAAACCAAAGGGCCAACAAATTGGCTTGGGTAGCCTTGGAACAAGAAGACTCCCCTCTATAACAGAAAATCATCAAAATGGTGTACATGCCCGCTATGGGAGCTGAAGTCTCAGAAGTGAGACTAAGAGCACCAAAATAGGCATTAAAGGTGATAAAATACCTAGATGCGAATGAACTCCCTGACGAACAATGGGAACCGTGGAAGGTTAAGAATTGGGCAGCCCAATTCACAATGGTGGACGGAGTCCTGTAGAAGCGGGGTTGTTCAACACCCTTCTTAATATGTGTCTCATTGGAAGAAGTGCAGTACATACTAGTCGAGATACATGAACGGGTGTGTGGGAACTATTAAGGCGAATGGCCATTGGCTGGAAAAGCAGTATGGGCGAGGTACTATTGGCCACACGCCCTCAAGGATGCAAAGGAATTTGTCAGAAAATGCCCAAAATGCCAGTAATATGGCCTAATACCGTATTGCTCGCTGAAAAAGCTGTCTGATTATGTCTCCTTAGTCGTTCGCTCAATGAGGGACTGACTTGGTCAGGCCCTTGCCCCCAAGTGAGGGGGCGTGAATTCATAAAAGTCGTCGTAGAATACTTCACAAAATGGGTAGAGACAAAATCATTGGCAATAATTATGGCAAACAACATTACTCGAGTTCTATATAAAATTGTAGTCTGCAGATTTGGGGTCCCCCACAGCATAATCTTGGGCAACGGGTGGCATTTTGACACAAACCATTATCGAGACTGGTGTAGAAAGTTGGTGATCAAGTTCAAATACTCCTCCCTAGGTCATCCACAAGCTAACAGACAAGTTGAAGTGACCAACAATGCGCTGATTGGGATATTGAAAAAGAAGCTAACAGAAAAGAAGGGAAACTGAGAGGAGGAACTACTTGAGGTTTTGTGGGCGTACCATACCATAGTTAGAATGCCTAACAGGGAAACCCATTTTGCCCTCACTTATGGAAGTGAGGTAGCCGTACTCATGGAAGTAGGAAAGCCGACCTACAAAGTCCAGCATCTCGACCAAAGCTCTAACAATGAAAAATTGGAAGAATAATTGGACCTGCTAAAAGAGAAGAGACAAGAAGCTGAGACGAGGACAATGATAAGCAAAAGGAAGGTCAAGCACTACTTTAAGAAGAGAGTCCGATTGAGGTCTTTCAAAGTGGGTGGCTTGGTGCTAAGACAAACTGGAATGACCACTCAAGAGGAAGAAAAGTTGGGATTGCGATGGGGAGGCATGTACTTCGTCACAGCTAGCAATAGGCCAGGCTCTTATCGGCTCCTAGACTCTCAAGGAAATAAGTTGCCACACCCCTGGGACAAGTCACTTGATTGCCTAACCTTCCTCGTGATAATCCAACATGTGGGAAAAGTTCTCAAACTACCCAACCTCACTTATTGCTCACTGAGACTCAACAGGTGGGACAAACCACTTGACCATCCGACCTCCCTCGTGATGATTCAATGAGCGAGACAAGTCTTCAAATTGTCTGACCTTACTTATTCCTCGTTGAGAGTCAATAGGGAAGACAAGTCACTTGACTACCCGACCTCCCTTATGGTGAGTCAATAGGCAGGACAAGTCCTCAAGCTGCCCGACCTCACTTATTCCTCACCGAGAGTCAATAAGCATGACAAGTCACTTGATTGCCCAACCTCCCTTGTGACAAGTCAATAGGTGGGACAAGTCCTTAGACTGTATGACCTCACTTATTCTTCACCAAAATTTAGCAAACGAGACAACTCACTTGATCGCCTAACCTCCCTCATGACGAGTCGACAGGTGGGACAAGTCACTTGACTGCCCAACCTCCCTCGTGATGAGTCAACAGGCAAGAAAAATCCTAAGACTGCCCTAGCTCACTTATTCCTCATAGAGAATCGACAAGCGGGACAAGTCAATTGATTGCTTGATCTCCATCATGAAGAGTCAACAGGTGGGACAAGTCCTCAGATTACTTGACCTAACTTATTCCTAGCTGAGAGTCAATAGGGGGGACAAGTCACTTGACTACCCAACCTCTCTCTAGACAAGTCAATAGGTGGGACAAGCCACTCGGCTGCCCAACCTCCCTTGTGGTGAGTCAGCAGGCGGGACAAATCTTTAGACTATCTGACCTCTCCCATACACACGCCTAAAACAAAGATAGGTGACACAAAATAAACAGGTAAATAATGGCAAAAAGAGACAAGGCAAAAAGCTGGTAAGAATGATTTCATATATATATTGTGAAAGAATATCTTTACATTTGCTATTTTCGTATACAAAATTGATAAATGCAAAGCAAAATACAAAACAAAGAGCCAGGCAACTCATAGGGCTCTGGGAAGGCCTCAGGCATTTATTTCCTTCTGGTGGTGTTGGCATAGCGAAGGAATATGCCATTTGGATGAAGGGATTGCAAGTCCAAGGTCCTTAGGTTGGTCTTGGGGGGGGGGGGGGGGGGGGGGGGGTGTGTTCTTCATAGGTAATCCCTAAGCCTATCTATGCCTTCCTTATAACCACAAGCCCAAGCTTGGTCACAAATCTTCTTCACCTTGGGTAGTCAAGTGGAGAGGCGAGTGGCGGCCTTTTGGGCATCGGTTAATGCGGTATGTAGGGTCTCAACCTCTGAGTCCCGAGTAGACAAATCCTCCCGTGAAGAAGCTAGCTCGGACTCCAAAGTTATGGCTTGTTGGTCTCGTGCTTAAAGACCCATGCCTACCACAGCCAGCTCACCAGCCAAGTCTCTTACCTCTTTAACCCGAGCCTCGAGTTGGGAGGATTTGCGCTTCAACCTTTCAGTGAGGTCCATGTAGTTCTTCTCCAACCACTTGTACGACCTCATGTCAGGCTCATGCTTCTTGGTCAACCTATCCTTCTCGGCCTCAAGATGGCAACACGAGGCTTGGGTTTCCTCCAGCTCCACCACATGGAGGTTGATCGTCCATCCTCCAAGAGCCTGACCTCAAGGAGGCACTGGCCAGACTCTTCACAGAACTTGGCCAAATCATTTTGGAGGAAGGCCATTTCCCAACGTAACTTTTGGGCAAAGGCCTCATCGATCTCATTCCTTTCCTTATTGGCTTGCCAGACCTTTATACAGGCCAGCCTAGAAAGGGACCACAATGCCCGAACCTTTTCCTCCAGATCCCCTTTCTCCTCCATGATCATGGCAGCCAACTGGTTGACTCCCTAGCAAAGCAAAAGAATGTCAACAAAGCAAAGGACAAGTTGAGAGAGAGAGAGAGAGAGAGAGAGAGAGAGAGAGAGAGAGAGAGAGAGAGAATAGTAAAAATCGTTATTGAAGAGAATAAGGCCTTTAGCTCACCAGCCTCTCAATTGATGGCCTCGGCTCAAGCTTGATCAAAGCCCTAGCTGGTACGAGGGGTTTCACTTGCCCCCAACCCTAGAATCTAGGCCTCTACACCCCAATTTCCATCTGGGTAAGTAAGGGACTTGGGAAGAAGTGGCAAGTGCCTTCGCCTGCAAGCGATGACCCGGCTCCATCTACCTCGAGAACCTGCTCATATGTACCCATGTCTCCATGGTTGCCCGTTGATGCCAACACGGGCATACCTTCTGTCTCTGCAAGCATTTGCACTTGTCCCCCACCCCTCCGTTCTTGGGCATAACATTATCGAGCAAGTACTTGCTCACCCTTGACTTCACTGACACCGGATTAAGTGGGGAACTTCATCTTCAAATGATAGGTCGACGTGATTGCCTTTAAGAAATTTAACATAGGTCGACAAGGTGATTGTGCCAATAGACTAGATTAGTTCCCCAGAGAACCCTTTGAAAGGCATCGAGGCCTAGCGTAAACAATAGGGGTTGATCCCCATCTTGGTGAACGCATCCAAGAATATAGAATATTAGTGGAGCTACCATTTTTTCATTGACTAGAACCTTTTGTGTTACAAAGTTTGTAACATGCACAGTTACGACTAGGGCATCACTATGGGGATGGATAACTCCTTCATCATCTTTTTCACTAAACATAATAACAGTGCGGGGCATGCTGCGGGTGGCTGGTTGAGGTCCTTCTTACTGTGAATCAAAATTTTGAATACCGTTCTGGTAACCGTTTGGTTAAGGCATTGGAACAAAATATTTTGATATCGGAACCATTTCGGTGTATCATTTCAAGATTAAGTATATATTATATATAAATATTTATATGTATATATAAATTAACAACTAATAGAATAAATACATATATATATATATATATATGTAAGTGTGTATCATGTATATGTGTATATATATATATAGAAGAATTGAAAATTTATAAAATGAATATATGCTGAAAAAATCACAAACTTGAGTTGAGACACAAAACCAAAGAAAAAGAATTAAAGAATATATAAACTATTAAAAATAATCATATTTGAAAAAAGAGAGAATGTAGGGACATATTTAAAGTTACAAAAAAAAAATTAAAATTATATAAATACACTTTATATTCTAGAATTAATTAAATACCATCTGGATTTAAAATTTACAAAAATGCTATCTAAATATAAGAAAATTACAAAAACAAACCGAAACAGAATGGAGATCAAAAAGTCCAAGTCTAGCCGAAATGGCTGGAATTTGATCGAAATAGTCGAAACGGGACTGGAATAACCAGAATTTGAAGCAAAACAAAACGAGGTGATAGAGTGCCCCAGACACTACACCGGAACGAGAAATTCTGGCCATACCTACTATTATGGAATGAAATTTAAAACCTTGGAATACTTCATTGTACTGGGTTTGCTGGTGTAGGCCTTTCTACCCAACGAAGTCGGGCCACCACTAGCATATCCCTGGCTATGGCGTGGTCCTCATCCTCTGCTAGCAGATTGTGCAAGGGTGTGTTGGGCGCTGTACTAGCGGCAGTGTCCCCATCTATTATGTTAGTCGTCACCTTGCCCTATTGTTCGTGGGTTTACAATTTGTCCCTTGTTGCAGGTGAGGGGGTGGTGCGTGCACTACCGTGGTTATAGAAGCGAGTGGACTTGTGTTCTGACCTTGCATGTTGGTCTTTTTGGCCATTTAATATGGCGTGCCCACTGTTCGACAGTATGGACTGTTACCTAAGGCAGATGATGTGACTTTTTTATTTTTTGAAACTATACCTCACTATTGCATTTCTCCACTTCACGTAATACAATGTTTATCAAACTCTAGACTCCTAACTACAAAGTCTGGTACATCCTTAATCTAAACTATTTTTTCTATCAAAATAAAGTTGTTCTAGCTAAAGTATATGCTACTATGTTTTTCTCTCTGTAAACAAACTGAAGAAACCAGTATGATCTATTATGAAAGAACCACTTTACATCATCAACTATAGAACCAAAAACTAACAGCTCCTCTTCAGCACTTTGCACAGCTTCTATAACATTCCTTGCATCTCCTTCATAAATAGCCCATACGTATGTGAAGATCATTGCATCAACCTCAATGCATAGCACTCTGCCACCATAAGTTTGTCCACATTATTCTTTTGATCACAAACAACAACCAAAGCCTCCCTTTCCTCATCTCTAATTATGATCCCTACCCTCATTCTTCTCCCTTTTATATCTAATGAAGCATCCCAGTTCACCTTCACCCTTCCACACTCTAGTTTTTCCCACCTCATTAAACCCTTGCATTACTAACTGGGCCCTTCCCAACCTACTTTTACAAAGAC
The DNA here is from genome assembly GCF_018687715.1 of Carya illinoinensis. Lineage (NCBI taxonomy): Eukaryota > Viridiplantae > Streptophyta > Magnoliopsida > Fagales > Juglandaceae > Carya > Carya illinoinensis. The sequence goes on from NC_056760.1 coordinate 44,502,695, forward strand.
TGAGCTACCTTGTATTCTGCTATGACTTCACTTGTTGTCTTCAGAAGAACTTTGGGACAACATTGCCTTTTTCCAAATACAAAATCATTCCAATGCAACCACAATCTCCTTAATAGAACCGTCATATCTTCCAACTTATTTTTGCTCAATTTGTCCATCAGCTTCCCCCACAGCAGTAGGAAATTATCTTCTGATTTGTCCCATTTCTGAACATAGCTTTAAGCCTCTGCCCATAAATCATTGGCTGCTGGGCAATCCCATAAGACATGCATGATTGTTTCTGTTTCTGCTCCACATACTGGACAACTTTTATCCTCTATTACCTTCATTTTGAACAAAGTCTCCGTTGTAGGTAACACATTATTCCCAACTTTCCACAAGAAAACCTTTGTCACACTTGGCACTTTAAGGTTCCAAATGTTTCTCCACCTATCATCCTCTAAAGTCCCCCTTAAGCTATCCCCTCTGATATTCTTGAGTCTATCCAATTACAAAAAATAAGCACTTTTCATTGAAAACACACCCTTCTTGGAGGGACCCCAAATTAGCTTATCTTGAGCCTTGCCCCTACTCAAAGGAATAATCAGGATCTGATCCAACTCTTCTTCTAAAAAAATTGCTCGAATTCTTCCTTCATTCCATTACCCCTTGTGCTTGTCAATTAATTCTTCAACTTTAGCATCTGCATGCAGAATTGAAATTGGAGATTGAATTGAAAAAGATGAAGGAGAGGATAACCATTTTGAGCCCCATATTTAAATCTTGCTATCATCTCCCACTCTCCATCTTATCCACTCTTTAACAAGATCCCTAGCAGCCCAAATACTCCTCCACATTAAAGAGGGTAGTGAGCTAAGCTTTGCATCCGTAAAACTGGAATACCAATAGTATTTCTCTTTAAAAACCATAGCTGCCAAAGACTCGGGATTCTTAATTAATCTCCAACCTTACTTTGTCAAGAGGGCCATGTTGAAACTCTCTAAGTCTCTAAAGCCTAAGCCATCCTTTCCTTTTCGTAATCCCATCTTTTTCCATTTTTTCCAATGAATGCTCTTCCCTTCCTACTTATTGCCTCACCAGAACTTCGAACAAAGCATATTAATCTCCTGGCACAACCTTTTGGGTAGCTTGAAGACTGACATAGTGTAAGTGGGTATAGCTTGTAAAACTTCCAAACTCTCTCCTTTAAAACTCTAAAAGTATTGAACTTAGATCTTCCCACTAAAGTAAGCAATCCTAAGTACTTTTCTTATCTTCCACAAGCTATGGAGTTGATGGCTTCCAAAATCACCTTCTTGTCCCCATTCCTAGTGTTGTTGCTGAAAAATACTAATGTTTTTTCTTTGCTCAGAAATTGCCCTGAGGCCTTCTCGTAGGTTTTTACTACCTCTTGAATCTTATTCCATTCTTCTATCTTAGCCCTCCCAAAAAGGATGCAATCATCTGTAAAGAGCAGATGGTTTATGCTAGTTCCACCTTTAGCTACTTGCATCCCTCTTGTAAGCTTCTGTTTCTCAAACTAATTTAATAAAGTGCTCAAACCTTCAACACAAAGGATAAAAAGATAGGGTGACAAGGGTCACCCTGTCTCAAACCCCTCTTAGGCCAAAATTTGTAACATGAGATCCATTTATCAATACTGAGTAGGAAATAGACATGACACAGCTTATAACTAGCAGCACCCATTTCTCATTAAACTGCAGTTTTTTCATCACAGCCTTTAAAAAATCCCATTCTACCCTATCATAGGTCTTTGACATATCAAGTTTAATGTTCATACTCCCCACCTTCCCTTTCTTCCTAGTTTTCATAGAATGAAGCAACTCAAAAGCCACCATGATATTATTGTTAATCAACCTACCAGGTAGAAAAGCTCTTTGGGTTGGAGATATGATGATAGAGAGGATATTTTTAAGCCTATTAGACATAGTATTGGAGATTAGCTTATATGTTACGTTACATAAGCTTATAGGCCTATATTCACTGACTTTGGTTCTTTGCACTAGGGATCAGAGCTATATAAGTGTAATTTAGAGAGGATTCCAAGGGATTACCATTTAAAACTGAGAGAGCAACTTGGTAGACCTCATTAGCAACTACCCCCAGTGATTCTGATAAAGACATGGACCAAATCCATCTGGTCTAGAGAAACTCCTAATAGGGCCATTTGCCTCAAGGTTTCCTCCACCTCCACTCTAGAGAAACTCCTCATCAGAGTGTCATTCATTTCAGAAGAGACATTTTTTTCGATACACTCCAGGAACTTCTTAATATCCTCACTCTTGAGATTAGTAGACTGAAATAGTTTCTCAGAATAACTTGTAAATGTTGCTTCAATGTTCTTATGTCCCTCAACCTTTTTGCATCTCTCATCTTCCACAGCTCTAATCCAATTCTTTTTTCTTCTTTGATTAGCACAAGCATAGAAGTATTTTGAATTCCTATCTTCATACTTACACCAATTACATTTAGCTATTTGTTTCCATTTGAGATTTTCCATCTCTAATAACACATTCAAATCTTCTTTCACTTTCCTTATTTCTGCAGTATTATTGTTGTTCTCTTCTGTTTGCAGCCTTTGTAGCAGCTTGGTTTTAGCTTCTATTTCTTTATCTCCCCCTAGTTTCCTCTTCTTACTCCACCTTTGAAGAGCCACCCCACTTTTCTGCGGTAAACTTGTCACAAAGCTAGTCTAACTTCCTTCATAAACATTTTTCTTCCATGCCTCCTTTAAGACCCTCTCACATTCTTCATTAAGGGCCCAACTTACCTCATATTTAAAGCTTTCTGCCTTCCCCAACTTCTATTTGTCTGATTTAGTACATGTACAATAAGAGGCTTGTGATCTGAAGAACTAACCACCACAATTTCCACCCATACCTCTTTGTAGATATTCAGCCACTCAGGGTTTACCACTGTCTTGTCTAATCTTTCCTTTGTGAAAGTGTCATTCTCATGTGAGTTGCTCCATGTAAACTTCTCTCCCTTCCATCCCATATCATACAAATTGCCTTCGTTCATAACTTCCCTAAAAAGCTCCATTTGACCTTTTGGTCTTGCCCTTCCCCCTCCATTTTTCATCATTAGTAAGAATTTCATTGAAATCCCCCACTATAAACCAACGAACATCATCTGCAGGTTTGAAAGTTTTCAGCAATGACCATAATTCCTTTCTCTTATTGGTATCTGGTTGCCCATAAAAGCAGGTTAACAGCCACCTTTTCTCCCCTTCATCTTCTATCCATGCATTTATATGTCTTTGTGAATAATTAAACATTTCAACCCTCACATTAGAGTTCCAAAATAAAACCAAACCCCCTCCTTTCCCCACTGCTTCTACCACTAAACAGCCTTCATAATGTATCCTCCTCCTCAACTTATCAAAATTTCTATTTTTATACTTGGTTTCCATTACAAAAACTAGACTGTGTTTATTTTTCCCTACCAAAATGCAAAGCTCTTGAACTATCCGAGGATTCCCTAACTCTCGGCAGTTCCAACTAAGTAGTTTCATAATACTTGGCGGGGTTGAAACTTAGCCACCGCCACTTCTTCAAAACTTTCACTTTCCAATTCCTCACTGCCCCTCTTCTCTTTCTTCTTAAGAGTTCCATTCTCACATATATAATGACCTTCCCAACCCCTTTTCTTTGTTTTGTCACTAATGCAGATTGTAACCACCTTCTTCCCATTAGCTCGAGTTCTTCTCTTCTATTCACCTTTCTGTTTTGGTTGCTCCACCAACTCAGGACTTCCCCTACCTTCTACTACCCCCTCCTTCCGAACATTTTCCACCATATTTTCATAACTCTCTTCTAAAATTTCCTTACTCCCTTCTGTTGGCAACAACTGTAACATCCCGTTTTTACGTGTATTTTTACTGAATGGGTATTTTAATTTAATTAATATATTGGTTCTTTTATTTTAATTTATTGTATTTAAATTGGTTTTATTTTAGTTTGATGTGGTGTTTAATTTATTTTAGTCGTTTTATAGTTTTTAAGATTGTTTTCGTCAGATCAGTTTTTGGACTCAGGAGGTAAGAATTGGATCTTATTTCTTTTCTCCATCTTTTCTTTTCTCTTTTTCTTTTTCCCTTTTTCCTTTTTTCTTTCTCTTTTCTTTCTTTTCTTCCTTCTTTCTTTTCTTTCTTCTTCTTTTTTGATGGGAATCAAGATGGAGCTATCCTTAAAGATCTATTGCAAATTCCAGATGGGCCAATTATAAGATCAAGAGCCAAGAAGATCAAGGAAGCAATGCAATGATTGGTGCAATCCACTTGGGATGAAGCTAGGAAGAGCCCAACACTCAAGATGGGCTTGAAGGAAAAAGAACCAGTTTTGATCTACTTAATACAAGTTATGGAAGACATGACTTAAAGATTGGGCCTATTGTTGTTAAGGCTTTCAATTTATTTAACGATATTTTATTATTAGTTTAGAAGAAGTGGGATTGAGGATGCTTGACCCACGTATGTCTTATTTCTAATGGATTAGAGTTATTTTTGGGAAGGCCTTGTATTTTGGCCAAGGGTTTATTTGGAAAGTTATAATTTTATATCTCACTAGGGTTTCAGAAGTTACTGTAGCGTGGCATATGGCATTGTTCATGCTACAGTACCCGACGCATTATTTACTTTGGGTTTTTGGAGATTGTCTATTTAAACCACTTATAACCTCATTTGAGAGGTAGACTATATGGAATTGTCATTGAGAGTTGAGTTATCTCCTCTTGCTCTTCTTGAACTTTTGAACTTATCAAAGGTAAATCAAAACCTTTGTGGCGTTCTTTCTTTGTAATCTAGGTTCTTGAGACAGGTTATTCAACTAGTCTAGATTTTGATATAATCTAGGTTCTTTGAACGAGTTCTTACCGGGTTTAGATTCTCCATCCATATACCTGAGTTTGGCTTTCTTGGGATTGTTTTTCCAGTATTGTTGTTGGGTCTCAAAGCAAGTCTATTGGGGTTCACATCATTTTTCCTCTTCTCCCCCCGTGAGCTACGTCCGCTCCCTCCCTCTTCACTAATGTCGTCTCGCTGCCGTGCAATGCACCGCCCCCACCGGTCGACTCCCCTCCGGCCGGTGATCACCTCCCTCAATTTTCAGGCCAACCCGTGCAGCCGTTAGTTGCCACGCACGGCTAGAAGTCACGGCACCTTCTCTCCCTCTCTCTGTCGCCGGTTACTTCCTCAGTCCAGAATTGCCGCTCGCCGGCGACGTGGCCGACACCACCCACCCATAAACTTCCCCCTCCAGCCGGCACACCTCCCCACCAAATCTCACCTCCATCCGAGCCCTCGTTTGCCGCCGAGAGCCCATCTAAGCCGCACGGTTTTTGGCCATTTCCACTGCCGTCGCTCCACCTCCGGCCATCATCTTTTCACTACTTCATCACCTACCTCTTGCCGTCCTAAACTACCCATTTCCGGCCCCGATCCGTTGCCGAAGCAGCTCCCACGAGCTTAACTCTGATTTGCCCTTTTTCTGCTTCCACCGCCACCCACGGCCAAAACTCACTTCCACTAGCTTCATAAACATCTCTAGGTCATTCCCTATCAATTCCAAGTCTTGGTTTGTCCTCGTTCGAAAGTGGGTATTTTACTACCCACGGCCACAGTGTATTTTACACTGTTAAGTTGCTTTTTCTCCGCCGTTTGTAACGTCGTGATCCTTCGAAAAATACCTTATAGCGCTGTAAGTATTTTCCAAACTTTATTTTAGATTTAAATATATTATTACTTTTACAATAAATTCATTGACTGGTTGGTTAATTCCGGACTGAGTCCGATGAGTCGGGGGTCAGATGGATTTGACGATGGAGTGTTTGGTTATTGTTGATATTGTTATTTGTTGGATGAATTGTGTCTTGAGGTGTGCATTGCATGTATGTACATGTGTTGGAACTTGAAAATTGGGCTTTCAAGCGAGAAATGTTTTTGGTCTATGTGAACGATTGGATTGACTGGTTTGAGTCAGAGGCACATGTAGGGATGGTGGTAAGCAGGAACGGTGGTAGAATCCCGCCTGTGATTCCCGCCTACGGTGCACGCATAGGGACGGTGGTGAGTAGGGATGGTGGTAGAGTCTCGCCTGCGATTCCCGCCTACAGTGCTCTGATGGTTTGGTTTTTGGGCCATTATCGAGGATAATGGCGAGGTTATGTTTAAAGGATATGTTTTGGGCCAAAATGGGATTTTGGCGTGCGTGGAAAAAATGTGGTTTTATAGGATATGTGCATTTGCATTCTTTCATGCATATTGTTTGAGTTTAATATGTTTTTATCTTGTGACGTTTGGATCTTTACTTACCTGCTGCACCATTTTGGTACCGTAGATTTTGATGCAGAGGTCGAGGAGGAGGAGGAGGCGGCTCCGCCAGAGTATTGATTTGAAGTTTTATGCCTTGTAGTTTGGTTTGAAACGATATTTGAGACTTGTAATATTTTATTATGTATGTTTTGAACGGGTTTGTATTAAACATAGAAAAATTCTGGTACTTAATTACAAGACTTTATTTATCCGCTGCGTGTTTTAGTTGTACACTTATTGCATGTACACACACTTGACACTTGGCAATAGGGTGGTGACCCGTATTGTCATCATCCCGACGTCTCGATTTCCACGTGTCCGTACGTGGGATATGGGGGCATCACAACAACACCCTTCTCTCTTCTTCCTTCCTCTTTTCCCCTATACCCATACTCCTTTTCACCCTCTCTTCTACCAATCTATTCCCCTTTCTACCCTCACTACCTCCCACTACTTCTTCCCTTATCCAGCTTTCTTCCCTTTCATTTCCTTCCTTATTTTTTTGACCCTCCCCTCCTCTATGCATTTTTTCACTCCCGCTTCTCCAATTACTCCCTTCCTCCTTCCACCAGGAAGCACCATTGTAGCTCCTTGTTTTCCTAATCTACTTTGCCCTCAGCCATGAGCCGTACTATTTCTCCTTCCCATCATTATCCCCTTGACCCTCAGTGCACCCATTCACTCCATGAATGATACATCCACAAGAGTAACATATATTTGGCAAATTTTCATAACTGAAGGGAGCCCAAAAACTGCACCCTCTCATGTTCACAGTTCTACCCCAAGCAATAGGCTGTGTCAGATCCAATAAAACATGGACCCTTAAGAAATTTTCCCATCCACTCCCGTCCTCCTACACATCTACCCTTTTAACCTTATCAACCAATCTACCAATTTGTTTAGCCCTCACTTTTGTCATACACGAGATAGGAAAATTATGAATTCTCAATCAAAAACTTTCAGTATCAAAATTCACTCGATGTAATGGTTTGCACCCCTCAAACTCCTTCAAAACTAACACCTGATTGTCAAACAACCATGGCCTCCCTTCCCATACTTTCTGTTTATCAGCCATTCTCGACAACAATGGCAAAAACATTTTAACTGACCTCAATGAACTTCGTTGCCTTACTGATCCTCCAAACTTTTGCCATCGTCAACTCTAACACCTCCTTGCTGATTGGCCTCTACGAGCAAATCTTCCCCAACATACTCCTCTGCTCCTTACGTATCAACTCAACCAAATAGTCTTCCTCAAGCTCAATGCCAACCTTCTCCTCTTCTAATAACTTGAGCCACTTCCATTTTTCCTCCAGCATTTCCAAATTTTCCATTCTTCCTTATTCATCTACCATGTAACCATTGTAGCTTGCATATTCCTCCCCCTTAACCACTGTATCCCCTTAAGAATATTCCTCCCTCGCCTTGGCCCACCACCAAATGAGAATCGAATTCTGTTATAACTGCCTACTAGTGCAACCAATGCACCCTGCTTCACCCCTTTGCAGAAAGAGAAAAGAGAGAAGAATACAATCAATTTTCTTGTACTATATGCAAGTGGCCATCCTTGCAACAACTTTGCCAGACATGCAGATGATGTGATTAGTTATTACACTTGATGGGCTATGTACTAATCAGCTTGGCCCCCAAGTATAATAATAAGAAAAAATCTAACTGCAAGCATAATTGTGTATTAATATGTGCACTAATTTATTGTTATTGGTCAAAGAGTAGATTTTATTGAAAACAATGCTAATTTAAATTTTAAATATGAAGGAATTAATATTGGTACGCAGATTAGTACGCAACTTTGCTTGTATGTAGTAAAACTCTAATAATAAACCCAACGTGGTCTAAAGCAAAGGAAGTAAACTCCCCTCAGTTCAGGATATAAATGTAAATTGGAAGTTATTCTATCATGTGTTGTGATGTGCGAGTGAAGAAATTTTTCATATGAGAATTTTGAGTTTTAAGATTAAATACTAAAATATTATATTTTAATATTATTATTATTTTAAAATTTAAAAAGTTAAGAAAAAGTTAAATTATTTATTATATTTTATATATAGATTTAAAAAAATTATAATGATGAAATAAAAATTTTATATTTAAAATAAAAAATTCAAATGGCCAAACAGTCCTCCAGAAAGATTATGGGTTGATTACATGTTGCACTAAAACAAGTCTAAATTATTTTACCTATGGCTATGGAAATCGGTGAAGCCGCCGCACCCCCCGCGGGCACCGGGCGCCCGGGGGGGGGGGGGGGGGGGGGGGGGGGGGGGGGGTTAGGTGAGAGAATTGATGAATGACTCACCTAACAGCGCTTAACGATACGTCTGCACCTGGAAGTATTTGTATGAGGGTAGACGCCGCTGTTGGGGGATAATATACTCACTCCTACTTCCTAGCACCCATTCAAAAGGCAAGCGCAAGGTTCAGGCGGGCAGCAGTTCACATTGTGCGATGATGCCGTAGAATCGAGAGAGCGAATCGAGAGAGAGAATGGGTAGCGAGTGCGACTTGGGTGGGTTCGAGCAAGTGGTTTTGGAGACCTTGAAGAGGTGCCAGCAGCAAAATGAAAGCACTCTGGTCTGGGTAATGGAGGTGGCCAAGTGCATTAGGTCATTGGGTGTGGGGCTCCCCTGCCTGGAGTTGGGCCATGTTTTGGTCTCTCAACTCTGTTTCGACGACAACAACTCCTCCCTTTGGAAGTTCGTGGAACTTGCCCTTTCCTCTGGCCTCCTCTACCCTCTTCATGTTCTCTCCCTCCTCACTTCTAGGTCCTCCATTCCACATTTTCCATCTACTCCCTCCCTCCCCCTCTTCTTTCTTTCGTGCTCAACATCTATTTATTTGTTTGTGATTTCAGGGTACTTCCTCATCGTCGGTCTCAACCAAAGGCGTATAGACTCTATCTTGAACTTCTTAGTCGATATGCATTTTCATTTAATCCAGAAAAGGCAGATGCCTGCAAAGAGAAGTAAGTTTCTTAATATTAGATATTTCATCACTGTTTAAATTTGTATACTCTATGTCGTTGATAAGATTATAATGGGAACCATTTTGTTTCTTTTTTCTTTTTTATCTCAACAGTCCTTAATGATAGTTATTCTGGATTTCTTTTTGAAGTGTTGATACTTCATGAACTCCAGGTCAATGTTGGACTGTTTTCTGTATCCGTTTGACAATTATTTTCGCTTTAAAGGCCTTATCTTTATGAACGGAGAAATTTTATATCCTGTGGTACATTTCTTTTATTTCCAGAAGGCTATCTCAAAACTCTGTTGGTTCAGTCCTGAGCTTTAGCTAATCAGCTGATCTTGCTTCGTAACATTAACATATTTTCTTTCTTGTCGTATTTGGATTTTACAGTAAATCATTGAAAGCGATTCAAGTAAACCTATAGTAATATTTGCATTTGCTGAGGAGGTCATTGTCAATTCCTTTGCATAGGCGGCTGTAGCCTTAAAGGATGTGAATGCAGGGGTTTCAAAGATGGATAAAAGCCAGTATGGTTGTGTGGTTGAAAAAAATGGGCAATCATACAGCCGCACTTACGTTTTTTTTTTTGTGATTTGGATAGACTTTGATATTTTTGCAGGAATAGTCACCGCAATCATCAATCACAATATATGAACCAACAAATATTTTAATACATTCTTTCCTATCTTTCAGGATGACAAAATCCATTGATGTTGCTCTTCAACTATCTCAGTTATATGGGCTTCGTGTTCTGGAGCTTGGACAAGCATTTGTGTTGTTCTTTTTCAGTATGATTATTGGTTTGATTGATAGCACATTGGATGATTGGGGTTTACGTATGACACCTACAGACGGACCAAGTTTAGCACTTGGGAGCACAGACCACCATGATATGGACATAGATTTTAAAGGAAGCCGCAATTTCAAAGGAAATGAACATCACGAAAAGATGAGGACTGCAAATTCTTTCATGGCCATAGAGGTTTTGGGAAAACTGACAGAAAGCAGAAAAGCAATTGTCATCCTCCGCCTTGTTCACTTGAACATGTATGCCAGCCATTGTTTGTGTAGTTTCCTTTAATTTGTTTTTGGTAGGGAGTTTTCCATTCCTCCCTGTGAGCTGTCTTTGATGTTATTAGAAGTAAACCATGCATTCTTTTCTAAATAATTGATAGTGCACGTTGCCATGATAGTGCATATTATTAATCATCATATTGCTATTCTTAGCCAAACTCTGATATGATTTCGAGTGGAATAAACATTTTATTGATGATGTGTAACCTCACCAAGTGAGGGTTCTTTGAACCCAACCATAGAGAGTAAACCCCGGATAAATGACCCTACTGAACCATGTAATAGGAAACCCAGGGGAGCTCCTAGTGCGGAATCAAATTCAGGATGTCTCGACTCTTGGGCCTGGAACCCATCCCAAGCCTGCCCTTTGACCACCAGGCTGCACTCTTAAGGGTGGAATAATTTTTATTTCTCAACATATATGTCTGTGATCAGTCTAGGACATGTCTTGCAAAAGTTTGGATTATTTAGATTGAATCCACTGATTGATGGATATTGTCTTTGAAGGAATTGTTTTTTCTCTTGCAGTAGACCATGCTCTTTTTCAAGTTTTTGGCATTGAAATTTTCCTATCTCAGGTTGAATGCTAATGAATAATGCATGACTTCAATTTTGTGTGAACTCAAACTGAAATGATGCTCTCCTTGATGATTCTTGAGTTTTTCCTTTATTTTTGTTGTCCATAAGGGTGGTAATTTTTATCCCCTTGTCATGATACTTATCAATTTTTTTTTTTTTTTATCCCCTTGTCTTCAGCATAAGGATGTTCCTTTGAGGAGATTCTTTGATAATTGAAGCAAGCTTCTTTTCCTATGATGATCCTTACTAAGAATTGGATCTAACAACATAATTTCTGTATTGGGGGCGGGATGGAGGAGAGACGATTGACAGATTTAACCATTATCTAAAAAGTAGCAAGTCAAGAGAGAGGCCAGTGGCTATTCTATCATACACTTAATAAGAGATGGGGAGTCAGAAGGGAGAAGATATTTTTTCTCTTTCACTTTGACTATGTTATTTGCAGTTGTATATGCAATTAGGGGCATATGAAATACATTTTCAATTGTATGTTTGGTTAACTGCATATATGTATGATGCTATCCTACTCTATTTTGTTGATAAGTTAGAAAATTTATTAATCCACATAATTAGGCATAGCCCAAGTACACAGGAAGTATACAAGAGAAAACTCCTAATTACAAAACAAAAGCTGGAAAAACAGCACTAAAGTCGTTTAGACTAGTCCCATCCAATACAATAACCGAAGCCCTAAGCGTATGAAAGGAAAAACCTCTAATCCCTCCCAAAGCAACAATGTATGCTATCCTACTCTCTAAGTGGTCAGGTAAACTTTCATGTGTATTGTTGTGCTCATGCACAAACATAAATATACTTTTTATGCCAGACACGTCTTCATGGAAAAACTGATACATATCATCTCTTTATCTCATTTTCTTTTACTTGAAAGGCCTGTGAATTTCAATGGCCTCCTACAGAGGCTCCAATTTCTTGAAGCTAGTGAATTGGTATCCCCACATCTGAATTCAGCAAATCAATTATTGGCAAAATTATCTGCCAACATCCAGAGAGCGATGGGCTTTCAGTACCAGTTAAACAGGAGCCAGCTTATTGGATTGCTTCTTGATATTGCGTCTTGTAAGCCAGTGTCTTGCTTCCACTCTCAATTTGGTCAGTCTGCTTGTTGGGCTCCTTTTGATATTTACATGGAGAATGCAATGGATGGGAAACAACTCCCTATCAAATCTGCTGTTGATGTGCTTACAGGTTGTCCTCTCTTAGAGCATATGCTGTTCTCTTTTTCATCTCAATTTTCATTAAATGTGTCTGCATGTGCTTGCGCATGTATCACATTTAAAGGAGATACTTATTTTGATAATTTCAAGGAATCAATTATCTTACCTTTCTGCAGAGACAATTAAGACACTCCAAGCATTTAACCAGGCAAGCTGGCAAGAGACCTTCTTGGCACTCTGGCTTTCAGCCCTTCGGCTTGTACAACGAGTTGAGATTGGTCCATGTTAACAGTTCTCACATGAAAAATGAGATATGCTAATCTAATATTGACCATTTTGATTCTTTGTAATAGGAACATGATCCTCTAGAAGGTCCAATCCCACGTCTTGAGGCCCGTCTTTGTGTCCTTTTGTCTATTGTCCCTTTGGCAATCGCTAATGTTTTGGAGGATGAGGCAAAGTTGTGTCACTCTTCTACTGCAGGAGCTACTTTTACTGGATCTGTTGAGTCTGGGTATGGACATAAAATGAATGGAAAGGGCTGTGCTTCAAGGAAAGATGGACTGATTTCCTCTCTTCAGATCCTTGGACACTTTTCTGGCCTCCTATGCCCTCCTGTATCAGTCACTGATGCAGCTAATACTGCAGCTAGAAAAGCAGCTAGTTTCATTACTAATGCCAAGAATCAAAGGGATATTATACGTGGAGGCAGTCTTGTTGATGCTTCTGTAAAAGCAGGTAGTGTGGGGAAGTATATTACTTATTTCTAATCTCAAATTCTTGGTATTTATTATGACATGAATCAATACAGAATTCATACATTAGATATACATGAGTCTTGCTTACTGCATTGTGACTTTGTCGATTGCTGTCTGTAATGTTTTTGCAATTTATTGTTTACGCTTTGTAGGAGGCGACATGAGACACCTCATAGTGGAAGCTTGCATTGCAAGAAATTTAATTGACACGTCAGCATATATTTGGCCCGGTTATGTGTCTGCGTCAATAATCTCATTGTCAGATTCATTATCACTTGACAAATCTCCTTGGTTAATGTTTATGGAAGGAGCGCCATTAAATGGCTCTCTAATAGATTACCTTATCATGAATCCTGCTTCTAGGTATGATAAAAGTTTAGTTTGTTAAATTTGAATGCTACTAAGCCTGGCATTGAATAATTTTCCCTCCATTTTCTCTCCCCAAGTTTAGCAGAGATAGAGAAGTTATTTAGTATAGCATTAAATGGTTCAGAGGAGGAGAAGTCAGCAGCGGCAAAGATTCTATGTGGTGCATCACTTTCTCGTGGATGGAACATTCAGGTAGCTTCACTAGTGATTTTGCAAAAGAATAATGATATTCATTCAACCTTTTTACAACAGTTTAAACAACTAACCAATGTGACACTTCATAAAAAATCCTATTTTTTTTTTTTTTAATTTGAATTTCAATATTTAGAAGACTGCCCTTAGTTTAAAACAGAGTTGTAAAGAGTGTTGTAAAAAAGTAGCGGGTATCATTACTCAATTGTTTGTGTGTTTCATTAACTCAATTGTTTGTATGTTTCATTAACTGCACTTATATAAAAAGTTAGTGTTTCATTGAATTGCTTCTACTTGAGCTTACTGATGCCTAGCCTATTCATGTACAGTACCTTGGAAAACCCTCGCACTAAAAGTCTTTTTCAAAATGTAGTATGAGTGTGTTACGATGATGGAGGCGAGAGTTATGCCTGAAAGTTTCTCTATACCAAATTATATATTTCTTTGTTAGTTATTTTTTATTATTATTAAAGTAGCATTGTCCCTTGATGTGGATTGAATGTATGGATTGTGCTTTGGTATGACAATGGGCACCCTTTCAGTCCTTTCCTTTTTAGAAAAACCATCGATTGGTTGGAGGGAAAGCGAAGAATTTGCTCAATGGATGGAAGTCTTGTGCAACTGACTATGATTTACTGACGTGATTACTCTTTTCTTATTTTCCTGACATAGATTCGTACATTATCAATCTCTAAAAAGCAATGAAAAGAAATCAATCATTAATCTGGTTAGTGGTCTAAACAATTAAACCCATACCTGAGTCCCTATCCTTTTGGGTACAAGAAACAAGAAAACTTGTTCTCAACTCAAAAGAAAATTCCATGTATTCACCTCTCCAAACTGAGGCATAGATATCTCACATGCTCAACTTGTTTAGGATTGTGTGGAAGTTACTTGCGACACCTTTTGTCAAGATGTTTGCAAGTTGGTCTCCAGGCTTCTCACGTCTTCATGCAATTTCCACTTGATAAATTGTGTATCAATCTCAGTATGTTTCATCAGATCACGTTGGACTGGTTTATGAGTAATATTAGTGGCAGTCTTATTATCACATAACAGTCTGATTGAATCTTTATTGTCATATCGCAATTCCTTCAATAATATTCTCAGCCTTTATATCTCGCATCTTCCATTGGCCATTGCTCTAAACTCAACAACTGACTGTTTCTTACTTTGCCAAGTAACCAAATTGCCTCCCTTAGATAGATAATATTCAAAGCTGGACTGTTGGTTTGTGATCAAACCTGCCTAGTCAATATCAATTTAGCCGCCTATCATCAAGTGATCATGTCGATCAAATAGCCATTTACCAGGTAAGGATTCTAAATAGCATAGAATCCCATGAACAGCTTCGATCTTGTGTCTCATCCAGTGACTGATTACATGGACTTAATGCACTCACTGCATGTACATTGTTTGGTCAAGTGTGTGATAAATTGATTAATCTGCCAACCAGTTGCTGATATCTCAATTCCTCCATCAGAGGACCATTACTATCATATCCAAACTTGACATTTTGTTGAACTGGATTGTCAACAGCTTTACATCCCAGCATTCATGTTTCCTTAAGGAGATCAAATATACCTTTCTGTTGAGAAATAAAGATGTTATGCCTTGATCTAAGTACTTCAAACTTCCCCGGACTTTTATTTAAAATTCATGTGCCAGGGATTACTTTGGTCTCTATATTTCCTCGTCATAATTTATTGTCAGCACTATTTCATCCACATATGCAATAAGATTAGTTACCTATCCTTGTGGAGATTGCTTAATAAGTAGTGCATGGTCAGCCTGACTGTTTGTAACTAAATCTCTGCTTAGTTTGGGAAAGCCATTCAAACCATGCCCTAGGAGATTTGTTTGAGCCATAAAATGCATTCTTAGGCTTTCATACTTTTCCACCAGAAGCTGGCAATTCAAGACCAGGGGGAATTTCCATGTATGCTTCCCTTCAATGTCTCCATGGAGGAATGCACTCTCTACCCCAATTGGTGTAGAGGCCAATCTAGATTTTCTGCCAATGACATAAGAACTTAAACAGGGTTTATCTTCGACACTTTTGCAAACCAGTGTTTTCAAAAGCTAAGTGCTTTGCTTTACTAAAAGTGAAACGCATTTCAGAAAGCACTATTTTAATGCGCATTTTACACTTTAGTGGTGAGCTTTAAGCACAGAATACGTGCTGTGTTACATTTTAATGAAAAAAAAGCTCCTGTCAATACTTAAGCACATGACTCTATAGCCAGGCACCAAAAGGAATAACTATATAGCACATGGGATTATAAAATAAATCAGGTGATTATATAATCTAGGATTGCATTCTATTGGAGTATTTTTTAGTAGAGAAATGTTACTTATCATACCCACACCACACACCAACATGTGATTTGCCATTTTTCTCCTTCTATTTAAATACACATTTACACATCAATATGTGTGTGTTTAAATAGAATAACAAAAATGACAAATCACATGGTGGTGTGTGGTGTAGGGGATGATAAGTAGAATTTTTCTTTTTTAGTATACCCCAACTTTTTTGGTGTAGCGTTTGGCATTGCCTTTTATATGTATTTTGAATTTTTGATTCAACTATATACTTTATTTTGGTTATGGCTATCAAATTAAATATATAAATTTTTATGTTTAAAACTTATATAATTAGTCAATCACTAGTTGTCACATGGCATAATACTTAAAACCCTTTTTATTGTATTTTATCATTTTTAAAAAAAATTGTGCTTTTGCTCAAGCGTGCGCTTTGTGCCCAGGCTCCAAGCGGTTTGTGCACTCAAGTGCGCCTAGCGCTTTTACAGTATTGGTGCGAATATCTCTTCATAGTCAATGCCATAGGTCTATGAGAAGCCCTTTGCGGCCAATCTGGCTTTTCATCTTTCTGTTGTCCCATTTGCTGTATGCTTTATTGTAAACATCCAGGTGTGTTCAACAATCCTTTCTCCATTAGGAGAGTCAACTAAGGCCTCATTTGGTTACATAAATGAGATGAGATGAGATAAAAGTTTGAAAGTTGAATAAAATATTGTTAGAATATAATTTTTTAATATTATTTTGAGATTGAAAAAGATGAGTTGTTTATTATATTTTGTGTGGAAGTTTGGAAAAGTTTTAATGATTAAGGTTCTTGTTGTGCATTCCCTTTATCTCTTCATGATCATATTCAGACCATAGTCCTCCCAAGAACTCATAAATATGCCCATCTTCGACGTATTTCTGAGAAATCTGCAGCATCCGAGATTCCGAGCACTCTTAGCTTTAAACTTTTGAAAGTTTGCTAATTCCTGCCACATACCACAAAGTTTATGGAAGTAGGTGTCAACCAACCAATCACCATGGGAAGTGCCTAAATTTAACATTTCAAGTCTTTAACCTACATTGCATTTCCCATTTCGGAGTAAGTTTGAGCTAATGCTTCCCAAATCTCATTTGCAGTCCAATGGAATAAATATCCCCGACTGATCTCTGGTTGCATTGAGTGCACCAACCAAGACATAATTGTGGAGTTCTCTGCCTCCCGTTTGTTTGTAATATGTGGGATTGGTCTCTAAGAGGGCTCTTTGATACTTCCATTCAGATAACTCATTTTTCCTTTGCTTCGAATAAACGTTAATGCGTATTGAGACAGTGTACCAAGTCAAATAGTTGAGGCTGTCCCAACTTCACTGTTGTAATTTGGGGATTTGGGTTCTCATTCAAGGAGGTCATCTGACTCTCTACCTTTTGTGAGTTTAAGAGGTCTGACCAACTTTGGCATTGCCTAATCAACCATGCAACTATATTTCCACAATGGGGCTCAATAGATATTAAGGAGCAATAACCAAACCATGAAGTATTATTCGGAATCAATTGAGCAGTATGAGTAACTGAATAAACATGTTGTTTTCCTCTTTTTCTGCTAAACTGCAGGTAGTTTGGTGTGAACTCATTAACGAATAACACGGGGCAATCAGTAGGAATGCTGGCACCACCCCCATTGTTGGCACAATTTGGCCCTGGGTGGCCCTAGCCCTGGCGAATGGCGAGCTAGTTGGTGGTTGCCTGACCCTACTCTTAACTTTTTTAAAAAATATATTGACTGCATGCATTTTTGGATGGAAAAGCTAGTGGAGGAACTGCATCCTCACTGAAGCAGGGAAAATAGGGTTCTTCTACAAAGATAAATTGCATAGGGAGGTAATCTCAAGTAGGCCAAAGCACAAGGGGTGCTGGATGAAAAATCCTTGGCTTAGGGCTACCGTAACTCTTTGCCACACCCTCACCCAAAGCCAATCCCACACTCTAGGAAATTTAAAATACCACATTCACAGTTCCTACCTGAAATCCAGTAGGTGTCTTTAGTACTTCTTTCTTTTTTAATGCTCAACACAAGGACCAATGACATTAGGTTTTAATTTTAGTTCCCATTAAGTCCGCATTTCTTGATTTGTAGATTTTTTTTTTGTGCATGTTTAGGACCTAAGGTATTTGATCCCCTTGCCCTCCTCCGATTTTTTGAGGAGGGATAACTATGTATCTGCTCTTGAAAATCACTTTTATTTTCCTTTCTGGCAGGAACATGTGGTGCGGTTTGTGGTCAAGCTTCTTTCTCCTCCAATTCCTCCTAGTCATACTGGACCAGGGAGTCACTTAGTTGATTATATGTCCATGTTAAATGCTCTTCTTTTTGGAGCTTCCTCTATTGATACTGTTCATATTCTTTCTTTGCATGGTGTGGTAAGTAATTTTATATTTCTTTTTCCTCGTCTTAGGATGTAGAGTTTCATATGCCTTTTAGGATGTTGCTGTTATAGACTCAATTTGACTTATGTACCTCTCAAAATTTGCAACCATGATGTTGGTTCATAACAAGTTGGCTATTATTGGCTAGTCATAACATTGAAAAAGTCTTAGGCCTTGTTTGGATACCTATCTCAACCTATCTCATTTCATCTCATCTCATCTCATTTTCTTTTCAAACATCACTTAAATACAAATATTTTTCAATTTCAAATCTTCAACCTTTTTATCTAATCATTACTTAATCATTACAAATTTTTCAAACTTCCAAACAAAACACAAAAAACAATTCAAAATTTTCAAAATAAAAATTATATTTTAACAATATTTTAACTTCATAATATTTTTATTCAACTTTTTGTCTCTTTTCTCAAAACCTAATAAAACATCTTAACTCAAACCATTTCACTACTATTCACAAACCATTTTACTACTATTCATATATTTTTCATCTCAACATCCAAAAAAGGCCTTAAAAGAAAGCTAGGGATTTTGATTTTCCTTATTCATACAAAGGTTATGGGTTGCCAATCAACTTGGTTGAGGTGGTGTTTTGTATTACTCGTTGGGAATTTTAATTGCTTTTCAACATTTTGAGATATCTAATGGCAACCATAGGTGTTAAACTTATTATTTAAAACATCAATCTGTTTATGGATAGATTTAAAGTTTGTTGGCAATATCCTTGGTGTACTTTACATATTGGCCACATTAATGATTATTAGAGGCATTATTGTAACAAGTATAACTCATGAGGGTATAATTGTTAATTATATGTTTAGTATATATAGTGGAACAGTAATGAATAAACACAAGTTTGAATAAATGCTTTTCCCTCTTGTTTGTGTTCTCTCAATGTTTTACAACATGGTATCAAAGAGTGCTTTCTAGATTGTTGCTGATTCCACTTGATTTTGCCCTTGTTTGTTTGCATATATGAAAAGAAAAAGGAAAAGAAGAAAATCGAGTCGCTTTCGGGTGGTGGTTGTTTGACGACATTATGTCGTCAGTTGTCAGTTGGTAGGGTCTAGTTGTGGTTGCCAGCCCTTTTTGTGGTGGTTGGTGGTGTGGTGGTGCTGTTGGGTGTGGCCGGAACGGACTTTTTTGGCGCAACACTCGGGTTTACATTGTTTCCGGTGTTTTCCAGCATCGTATCTGGTATTGGTTATTTGATTTGAGCTCACCATCGTCTTCTGTATCTTCAGGTGACTTTCTCGCCGTTGGAGTGTCATGGTGTTTACGAACTTAATGGCTGGAAGGGAGAAGGGTTAAACGGGGAGTTTTGGATTAAATGAAATGGGGAGTTTAGGGGAAATAAGTGAAACAGTGCGTTTTGTGTTAAAAAATTTGATATAGTGTTGTGTTTTATGTTTTGATTGTGGTGTTTTAGAGTAAGTGAAACGGTGTGTTGAAGAGGGAGATCTGATGTAGCGTGCGTTTTATGTTGTGAGTAGCTGTGTTTTATAAGTTTCTTTGTAGATCGTTTGGTATAAAAGGGAAGAAGAGTTCTATAAGGAAATCATCTGAACACTTAGAAGAATTCTGTAAAGTGGAGGTTGAGATTTCTTCGATAACTCTTTCCAAGAATAAAGATTGGTTCTTGGGTTTCTTTTTTATTGGCATTGGGTATCCAGGAATAGCGTCCCGACTAATCCCAGGGGTGCAAAGCCCTCGGCAAGGAGTTTCTCGCAAGTGCACCTTTGGTAATTTAAGGGGAAAATCTCCCAGTCTCATGACCCTTAGAAATTGTTTGCACCCAAGTGGATTTGAACCTTAAACCTGGGGGGAGCATACTGTTGACTTTTTGCTCCTTTAATTAAGTCCCATACGGGTGGGAAGTGAAGGAGGAGCAGATTTGCAAGCCTATATAAGGAGGCTTGGGTTCCTTAGTTTAAGTGCACCAGTTAAATACTTAACTAGTAACTTTTGACTCTAGTTAAATTCTTCTGTTGTCTGTTTTTGTAAAATGGAAAGAGGTGTGAGTTAAAGTTTTGCTAGTGGGGAAAGCTTTGTGGGTGTGTTTGGGGTGAGGAGAAAAATTGTGTGATTGTAATAATTTTTCACATAGTGGATTTTCTTCCCTGGGTTTGGTGGTTTTTCTCCTGTTTAGGAGTTTCCACGTAAATATCTTGTGTTGTTATTATTTCTTTATTTTTCTTGTCATGCCTGCAAATGGTAGATCGTAGGGGGAGTGAATTTGGGAGGTCTAAATTCCCAACACATACCCTCAAGCCCAAGGCCTTAACCACTTGTGCCAACCCCTAGGAGTTTTCTTGGGTTTCTTGAATCATTTTCTTGATTTCGTCTTGAATTTCGATTGTTGGTCCTGCAGTTTGTATGTAGAGTGGTTCATCATTTACAATTGGTATTAGATAGGATTGATCCTCTGAAGGCTGAAGTCACGTGTGGAGTAGCTTTGAAGTTACAACATGAAGGGGCTTACAAACAACTAGAAGTTCATCAGCAGGCCATTCATGGCATCACTGAAAGGTTAGATGGGTTAAATGATATGCTTCGAACACTAGTAGAAAGTAGACAATGTGATTTTGCTGGAGGAGGAATAAGTGAGCCTAGAGGGGTATATGAAGAGAGGAATATCTTGCCTAGAGGAGTACGGTTGGATTTTCCTCACTTTGAAGGAAATAATCCAACTGGGTGGATTTTCGAAGCCACCCAGTACTTTGAGTTTCATTAGACTCCCCCTAATCAGAAACTTTTATGAGCCTCTTACCATATGGAGGGTAAGGCCCTAATATGGTATCAAGATGCCTTGGATGGGGGTCAATTTAAGAGTTGGGAGTCATTTGTGAAATGTCTACAAGTTAGATTTGGGCCAACAACTTATGATGACCCAATGGAGGCATGACTCGTTTGAAGCAAACTTCGTTTGTATCCTCTTATAAGGCTCAATTTGAGGTATTATCGAATAGGTTGAAAGGGCTCTCAGAAAGGTACAAACTCAACTGTTTTTTAAGTGGATTAAAGGATGAGATTCGCTTGCCAGTGTGAATTCTCAATCCTATCAATCTTAGTGCTGCTTTTGGATTGGCAAAAATCCAAGAAGAGTATGTGTTGACATCAAGAAAGTCTTGGAGGCAAGTTGGAAGTAATATGGAGAAGGTCTTTTGAACCAAGTACTGAAGTTACTAGGGGATGGAAGAATAGTGTTCCAATTAAGAAGGTGCTTTCTTCACAGATGGATGAGAAGAGGAAGAAAGGTCTTTGTTACCATTGTGATGAAAAATGGAATCCATCTCATGTTTGCAAGAATCCTAAAGTTTATTTCTTGTAACTTGAGGATTTCGTGGAGATTGAATTATAGCAGGATGAATATGGGGAGACTGTGCAAATTGATAATGAAGATCAGAAACAGGTTGGGGAAGATTTGGAGATTTCGATTAATGCTATATCTGGTTTCCCTAGTAACAATTCAATGAGGTTACTTCAGAAAATTGGATCTTTTACAGTGGAAATTTTGGTTAACTCACAACTTCCTGGATCCTTTGGTTGTGGAAGCAACTAAACTAAGGGCTGGTTTGGATGTTGAGTTGAGTTGAGTTGAGATGAAAGTTAAATAAAATGTTATTAGAATATTATTTTTTAATATTATTATTATTATTTTGGGATTTGAAAAAGTTGAATTTTTCATTATATTTTGTGTTGGAAGTTGGAAAAGTTGTAATCATTAGATGAGATGATAATGAGAATAAGGTAACCCACAATCGTTTAAGATTAATGAAATCTAGATTTCAAGCCGGATCCGGTACAAGGCCATCGTACCGGTACATATCTAGTTAGTTCTGGTTTGGATTGGATATTGGTTTGTTTTGATCTGATACATTCTGGTTTGGGCCAATACAAGCCAATTCCTACCGATACAGACTGGTTCAAAGCCGATATTTAGTTATTTTCACTGATATTTGCTGTTACTCCACTGGTACAAGCTGAAATCCAGTCATTCAAGTCTGTCTCTCGTGTACTTTCCACATATTTCTCACAACTTCAACTCGGTTTATACTTTTCAGATTGTGTTCTTCAGTTTTCATCCATATTTCACATCTTGTATTGGTTTGCTACCTTTGGGTGTTGGATTGTGTTGTATTTTTCAGCCTCCATATCTACTAAATTTGATTCGTTGTCTCTTACATCAAGCTTTAATGTGCCTATGACCATGGTAAAATTGAATGAAAAGAACTATGTGCTTTGGTCAAAATCTAATGAAGTGTTTTTGAAGGGCAAGGGTCTTCATAGCCACTTGGTTGATAAAAAACTTGACTAAACTAGTCCCACATTTACTCAACGGGAACAAAAAGATGCTCAAATCTTGTCCTTGATGTTGTCTAGCATTGAGCCTAATAGTTGTTCTAGTTTGATGCATCTCAACAGTATTCAAGCAGTGTGGGGGCATCTCAATCATATGTATTCAAGTGTTGGGAAGATGACCCGCATTTATGAGTTGTGTAAGCAATTCTTTGGGTTGGAACAAGGCATTTTGGGTCTTGAAGAATACTATACTCAAGTGATGAGTATATGTAAAGAGTTCTAAATGTATTAGCCTATTACTTCTGATGTTTCACGAATGCAACAACAACGTGAAGACTTCAATGTTGTTTGGTTCTTTATTGGCTTGAAGCTAGAATATGAGTCTGTTTGTTCCCAAATTTTGGTTAGTCCATAGCTTCCCTCATTTCTTGATATATTCTCTTGGCTTCAACGAGCCATGTTGTCTTGACTTCAGTTGTCTTCTGATCAGAGTGGTGAGAGATCTACTTTAGTTGTCTCTTATTGGAGTGACAGTGTTCCTCCTGTCGGACGTGGAGTTCTTGATGGTAGAGGTGCATGTGGGGGTCGTCGCACTCAAGGTCGTGAATCTCATGAGTGCACCCATTGTGGTTGTAGTAATCGGTAAGTAGACTATTGTTGGGATTTACATTGTAGACCATCTGGGTATGCTTATCAGACCATTTGTCAAGATGCTACCTCACCTTCAGCTAGCTCCAACCCACCTCCATATTCAAATATGATTGCCATACTGAGTAACACTCTTTGGTGATTTCACAATATCTCAATTAGATAAGGAATAAGACAAACCAGTCATATGTTCATTAGCTCTGATTCTATGTCCTTGTTGTTTGTTTTATATGCTCCTGGCTTTCCCTCTATATGTTGTCCATTAGTAAGAATACTGGAAATCTCCAATGTTCAATGAGTTTTTGCCCCTCTTTATGTTTCTTTCAAGATCTCAAGATGAGGAAGAAGATTGGTAGGGGGACATGAAGTTGGTGGCCTGTATTATCTTGGTTTCAAGCATTCACCCACTTGAGCTCTCACATCCTCATCATCATTTGCTTTTGAATGGCACTGTTGCCTTGGTCACCCTTCTATTTTCCTTTTGAAATGCCAGATTAGGAATCTTGGCAATGTATCTTCCTTTCATTGTGAAGCGTATCAACTTAGCAAATACCATCATGTGTCTTTTATAACTCAGAATATCGTGTTGATGCTTGTTGTGTTCACCATGAGATTCTCATATAGTCGTTAATGGTAGTATCAATTATTTGGTTTCATGCTATGCAAATACTCAGCTCCTGTCATCTTGATGATTCCTCAATCCCTAAGTTCTTGGTGCATTCATAAGGTTTGACTATTTGTTTTGATTTAACCATTTATCTAGAAGCCACTTCCTTTCCTTTGCTTAGGGCCTGGCTGTGTGAAAAGTCCCAAGTATTGGCTTAGAAAATACGATGGAAAATTGGCTGAACATTTTGTATCTGCATTTTGATCATGCTTTGTACCATATGAAAGACCTCTTATAAGTGGCAGCGAAGGCAGCTGCCAACCATTTGCTTCTTATCTCTCTTCCTTTTTACTTCTTAGATGACATATTAATGTAATAATAACCTTCTTTGCTGTTGCTTAGAGTATCATGCTGTTAGTGTCTTTTACAATTTTGCACCCCGTCTCCCTACAACCTTTTTCCCCTCAGCCCCTTCCTACTGCTTTCTATTTTAACGAAGCTCTAAACCATAATCTTCCATGATTGCAATTGCTAACCCTGAAGATCATGGTTCTTCTTGATCTTTTGGTCTTTCAGTTAAGAACAGTCAATCCCTTAAAGAGTGGGTAAAGTTACTTGAGTATCAATGTTGCTAATCTTTTGCACGTTGTGGAAGTTATGACATTAATTTTACAAAAATCATGGGGGATTCTTTCCTTATATGCATAATACTTCAGACTATTTGAAGAGTTTTATGTGGTCCCGTCATCTTAGCCAATACTCAACAATTTTCAATTAACATCATGTCCTCTGAGTGATACTCTGAGAAATATAGAAGATTTTCATTCTGACCACTATATATTTAACATAAATCGCATTGCAAAAGTGGGTTAGTTGAACAGGGATATGGTCAACACAGTTACTTTTTGGGTTGGCTTGAGGGCTGACTTAAAAATGAACCATGATTTGAACTTTTGTCGATAGATACTCTGAAGTTGGTTTTTGGATGGTTTCCCTATTTATCGACCATCTATGGCAATACTGTTGGAAGACATACTTGTGTCCATTACACATAATTTCATTTGTATTTGACTCTGACATGTTGATATATACATTCTAATTAATGCAACATGTTTCTGTTTCTACAGGTCCCTGAAGTTGCTGCTTCATTAATGCCACTTTGTGAGGTCTTTGGGTCACTAAAACCTGCATCAAGTAACAAATCAAGCAAGGATGATGAGCCCTCAATTTACATGGTTTTTTCTTTTGCATTTCTGTATCTTCTTCGTCTGTGGAAATTCTACAGGCCCCCTCTTGAGCAATGCATTTCGGAGCGGGGGGCAGCAGTTCGAGGTGAGCTCACTTTGGAGTATCTTCTGTTATTACGCAATCGCAGCATTGCCTCTTGTCAGGTTGAAACATACAGCAATCCAAACCAGTCTGAGCCAGCATCAGGAAAGCCTATATATATTGATTCTTATCCAAAATTACGAGCCTGGTATTGTCAAAACAAATCTTGTATAGCCTCCACACTTGCTGGCCTCTCTAGTGGAAATCCTGTTCACCAAGTTGCTAATAAGATCTTAAGTATGATTTACTGGAAAATGACAAAAAGTGCTGCCTCATCCAGTAACTCTTCAACACCAACTAGCAATAGTGCATGTGGGTCTCCCGGAAGTACTGGAGAAGATGCTTACCAGAGACCTGTGCTCCCTGCTTGGGAGGTGTTGGAAGCCATTCCTTTTGTTCTTGAGGCAATTTTAACTGCTTGTGCCCATGGAAGACTTTCACCTCGGGATTTGACTACAGGTCAAATGCTAACTTGTCAGCCGAGGTTCAATGTTTGTGTGTGTTTTCCTTTTCTTGTTTATCCTTCTTTCAAGTTTTGGAACATTTTTTCTGGTTCTTTTATCTGCAGATATCAGATGAGAGTGTCTATTGAAATTAAAAGTTCAGGGACGTATTTTGCACCTTCTCATCATCAGCATTTATCTTACTGGCCCTTGAATGTTTGCAGGCCTAAGAGACCTAGTCGATTTTCTGCCTGCATCACTTGCTGCAATTGTTAGTTACTTCTCTGCAGAAGTTACTCGTGGCATATGGAAACCAGTTGCAATGAATGGAAAGGATTGGCCCAGTCCAGCAGCAATCCTTCCGTCAATGGAGTCTGAAATAAAAGCAATACTTGCTGCTGTGGGTGTTGATGCTCCGAGCTGTTATACTGGTAGATTCCGCCTCTTTATTTGTATTTGTCTGCTTTATCATATAAATAGCTCCAATATTCTAGCTTACAGATGGCTATTGGACGCAGAAATTTTTTCTTGAAACTTCTGCAGTTCAGTTGCTAATTCTTCTTGTGCTATAGGGAATTCACCTATAATGCTTCCCCTACCAATGGCGGCCCTTGTCAGTTTAACCATTACTTTTAAGCTCGACAAGAGTCTGGAGTACGTCCATTCAGTTGCTGGGCTGGCCTTGGAGCACTGTGCATCTGGTTGTCCTTGGCCTAGCATGCACATAATTGGATCTCTATGGGCTCAAAAGATTCGACGCTGGCATAATTTCATTGTTGTATCATCATCCCGCTCTATATTCAGGCAAAACAAAGAAGCTGTTGCCCAGCTCCTGAGAAGTTGCTTCACTTCATTCCTTGGATCGCTCAACATATCAACTTCTTCATTGAGTAACCAAAGTAGTGTGAATGGTCTGTTGGGCAGCACTATCTCTGTGGGTGGTGGTGGTCCTTCTGTTGCACCTGGATTTCTGTTCCTGCGCTCTTGTCGAACAATACACAATGTCCACTATGTAAGTGACGTTATTGTAGGGCTCATAGCAGAGTATGCAAGGAATTTAGCTTCCAGATGGGCAAGCTCGGACTCCCCTCGTTTGAAGTCTAGTCAAACATCATTATCCATTGCCTCTGTTAGGGCAAGGGAGGTGGCAACGCTCGGTGCAAGCCTTCTATGTGTGACAGGTGGGGTCCAGCTAGTCCAAGAACTCTTCAGAAACACCATTCCGACATGGCTGATATCGTCAAGGAAACAGGAACTTCATGTGAGTGCGGTGCCCCGTATAGTAGAGGGGTATGCCATGGCATATCTGTTGATATTGTCCGGGGCCATTATATGGGGTGTGGAGGCGAAACTGACAACATGTGCATTCTCTAGAAGGGCCCGCGCGGTTGGCGTCCATATGGACTTTTTGGCTGGGGTATTGGAGGGAAACATATCACTTGGCTGTGATCCCGCCACTTGGAAAGCTTATCTCTCTTGTTTAGTTGGTTTAATGGTGCGTTTCGCTCCGGCATGGATTCAAGAAGTGAAGTTGGAGACATTGAGGAAATTGGCCTGTGGATTGAGAGGATGGCATGAATGTGAGCTCGCTGTTTCTCTGCTTGAAAGAGGTGGAACTGCAGCTGTAGGATCTGTTGCCGAGTTATTGAATGTAATTAGTTGAATTTCGATTAGGAATGTAGGATTTGTTGAAAAGTTATGAATGCAATGTACAGGGCACCCCATGGCAACAAGTACCATACAAGGACAAGATACTGAAAGCCGAGAGGTTTGCATCTGTCAAGCGGCTTTGTCAAAGCGGTATCTTATGCTTGAATATAGGTTTTGCTGAACTCCGTAACCTTAAGGCAAGAATGGTGTTTTCACGACCATTGCCTAGAAATGCTCTTTGCACAAACATCAGATATTGCCAATGGAAAGCTTTTAGTTGTGTTTGAGTCATGTCTACGGACTTAGATCTATAATACATGCTCTAGAAACGTTGCTAAATCATCTCGTCTTCCCTTCAAATATCAATGTGGTGTTAAATGTTTTAAAATGAAACTTTAATTTCCAAAACAGATCTTCGACAATCTATGTTTTATAATAATGAATCTAATAAAATAACATAAGATTGAAAACGTATGTCTTCTTTTGATAATTTGACAAAGAGCCAACGTGATTACAAGAGAAGGATTACTCTCAACAACTTTATTTTTGAGTGTCACCAGATGGCTAAAGGCAGAATTATATTGTAAGTAATAACCTCTTAACTCTCTTGATACTTAGATTTCCCGACTATCATTATATCTAGAGGTATTTGTGTTGTACTATAACTCATTAACTAGTTGATTTAATTAGGCTAATATAAACCTATAGAAGTATAGTGTGTGAGACGCCTTATAAAATTAAAATTTTTACCCCCCCCCCAAATACACAAATCATTTTTTTTCAAAACACTTATGGGTTTATGACATGAAAGCTATCCATGTGCATGTTTAATTTTGGAAAAACCTTATTAGTCCAAAATACATTATCAGTTCCATAATATCAATGTCAAATTAGTTATTAACGTGAATGTCGATCCTCTATTATAGAATCAACCAAATTCATTCCATGTGTTATAACACTTGTAACTTAATTCAACATGATCTTTAATAAGAACAATTAAGGCTGATACTGTAATGCCTTGGGTTCCAATTCTTTTTTATTTCAGATATCATATTGTCCTCATTCATACACAACATTCAATATACATATAAAGTGGAAATACAAGACCACAAAAATAATCATAATAAATATCTCTTAATGTCTAGTAAGAAAGTACTTAGCATATTAATGAGCTTGTTAGCATATTCACGTCATGGGTTTAGGCATAAAATCCATCTTTTAAACATGTTTTTTGAAGTACAATTATGAACGCAATATTGATATATTATATGGATATTATTTGTTTATGTATCATCTCCTTTACACTTAATTAAGTATTTAAAATTTCATTAAATACTCATTATATTGGAGGAAAATACTATGAGGAGTTCTTGCAATACATTTTTAGTGACTTGGCTATAAAGTCGACAATTCTAAGTTCTAATATAAATTTCCTACATCATATAGCATATACTGTGGCCTTAAAATATACTAAAAACTCAGCCTCTATTACACATGAAGCAGTAACATATCTGCTTCATATTTTTCCATAAAATACCTTTATTAGATAGCAAAACATCATTACTATGTTTTCTATCATTAGAATAATCACATAAAAATAGAATTTGAATATCCAGTTACCTTAAGAGTATTGGCTATTCTAAAGGCAACAATATAGTTTTTAATTTCTATCAAATAATATAGCAATTTTTTTGTTTTTGTTTTATTTTTTGTTTTTTGTTTTTTATTTTTTTGTTTTTTTACAGTTTATGGGTTAAATACCATTTAGTTACTTTGGTAAAAACTAAGGATGCCAACTGTAAAACTGATGTTTGGCCTCATACAAGTTTGAGTAATCATTAAACTCTTTATAACTAACACATATATAAACTCTTTAACAACCTAATCAATTCAGG
The DNA here is from genome assembly GCF_018687715.1 of Carya illinoinensis. Taxonomy (NCBI): domain Eukaryota; kingdom Viridiplantae; phylum Streptophyta; class Magnoliopsida; order Fagales; family Juglandaceae; genus Carya; species Carya illinoinensis. The sequence goes on from NC_056760.1 coordinate 44,531,763, forward strand.
ATACTACAAAATTACCAAGCACGTCACTTTTTGTTTTTCAATATATCTATTAACAATTTCTCATACAAAGCCTCTCAGAAAGCTGTATGTAACTTCACTGAAACAATCTTAATAGTCATCATCTTGGTATGAAAAAATCAAATCTAATCACAAAGGATGTCTCACTCATAAGTTTCATCTCATAGCATTAATGTTGTATTACAAACCATGATTCCTATTGGCAAAAATGTCATCTGCATACAGGACAATAAATACAAACCTATTTCCACTAACCTTCAGGTATTTACATTAACAATAATTATTTTCTTTGAACCCAAAGGTGGTGTTCATATTATCAAACTTTGGATGCAATTTTAAAAAACTTTTACCTTTTCTAAGTAGCCTTTTGGATGTTTCTTGTGGACCTCATAGTCCAAATTTTTACTCTATAATTGTTTTCATATCTATTTGATGTAACTCTAAATCATAATGAGCTAATAATGGTATAGGGATCTTGAATGAGTTTGTTTAGGTTTATTAGAAAATCCATTTTTTACTAATCAATGCTTAGTTCTAAGTGAAACCTTTGATTATAAATCTAACTTTCTATTATTCAACACCACTTTTAAAGTCAGGATGTTGTCTCTAAGACCAATTTACATTCAATTTTTTACACTTTTAAATAATCTGACGAAATTACAGACTTTATGTTGATTCATAGATTTCAATCAATCTTTTATGCATTGATCTTTTATAGAATCACTTCATTTCGTAACTTGTGAAAACATAAGTGGATATTTATTTGTTTCAATGTCAACATCTAATTTTGAAAACACACAACATAGTCTAACTAAATAGTAAATCAAGAAGATTGCATGAGTTTAATTGTTCTGGTGTTTTCATGGCCAATTCTTCAACGGTATTTCTCTTATGAGATGGATGATCATTTGCTTATTTTTGTAAATGAATTACAAGCTTTTTAAAAAATACAGGATTGTACTTCCCCAACAATCACATCTTTAGTTTTTATACTCCCATTGATTTTGCCATTAAGCAATTCGACTTTTTCAATTTCCTCAATAATCAAATTATGATTAAAACAATACAATCTATATCATTTGGATCTCACTGAGTAATCAATAATGTACCCATTAACTGTTATAGGATCCAACTCTTTTCATTTGAGTTGTAAAGTCTTACTTTAATTTGACTATCCATATATTTATATGCCTTATATCGGGTATCATATTAGTTTACAACTCAAAATGAGTCTTTTAAGACTACCTTACTAGGAATACGGTCTACGATATACACCATTGTTTTTAATAGTTTTACTATACATTTTAAAAAAATTTAAGGAAATAGCTCAGAGTTATAGTCCGACTTATAATACTTTTCATGGTACTCACCCTTTTAATCCAATATGATGATTTTCACATTTCTCTCAAGCTGTCTTTTCTCCACATGAGACGTACCTCAAGAATTGTAAATGACTTGAAACTTCTCATGTAGCAGTCAATTATATTCATACCATGAAAGTCATCTATGAAAGTAATAAGATATATTCATTAAAACATTACATGGAGAAAGGTCTACTTGTATCTATATGCATTATCTCAATACACTCCTTATCCCTTGTGGTATCTTTTCATGATATGTTTGATTTGCTTTCCTTGAGTGCAAATCCACACACACCTTGAGATTAGAAAACCTAAATGCAAAAAATATTTTACTTATTAATTTCTACAACTTTTCTCTAGAGATATACCCCCAAACTTTTATATCACAACTCATAGGTGCTTTTCTTTAGTCATGTTTCAAATTTCTATGTCACAAGCTATAAAAGCTTTTTATAAATCATATTACTTTTGGTTCCAGTACATGCCTCATGAGTGTAACACGTTTTAACAAAAGTAATATGAATGCATGACAAATAAAATTTTATTAGAAAGAAAAAGGGAACCAACATGAATGACATTTTGAAACAAGTTGAAATATGAACATTTGCAATCAGGTTCAGCAACAAAAGATAGGTATAAACAGTTATAAGATTTGGTTTGAAACTTTCATGGACAAAAGGCTTAATCTTACACTCAAATCAAGTCTTAACTTTAGGCCATTAAACTTTCATGTGTCCTTGTTTCTTTCAAGAGTGCAATTAACACCATTCTTACACTTTGGTGACCCTCATTTCTTTTATATGCCAAAAGATACAATATCTTTTCAACTTCTTGGGTGACAAGTTAGCAAAATAAATTTGTTTCAATTTAACAACCATGCGACCAACTCATTCATGTGATTATTTTGACTGAAATAATATTACTTCTGGAATAGACTATTTTGAACTTGAGATATACTACAGAAGTAAAAGGATTTCACCATTTGCATTTCTAAGATTCAAAGTTTGAGATGTAGTAACTATTTCCATCTTCCTAAACATCGTATCTTTCTGGCTTTTACCACTATTTTCAACAATGGTTTGTTTTAGAATTAAGAAATAATAAATAGGGTCTAGGACTTTAGTGGTGAATCTTACACGCTCATCTTGATCTCAAACTACCGCCACTCAATATAGGAAGCCTTATATATGTAATGATACTTGTATACTTACTGTAAGAAAAGATATTTTGATCACATTAATATTTTGAGTTCAACATTTATAGATAGTAATAGAATTTAACTTATTATGGACGAACTTGTAGTGTCATTGAGATCCCCTCTTTTGAGAGTGAACCCAAACACTTAAAGATTTTCCTTCAAATTTTAAATTCTATAGATAAACTAGCTGTAAAATTTGACATACAAATTGTTCCCTCAAACTTTTTATGGATAAACTTTTTTGATAGGTAAAAGGGTATAACTTTTTATGTATAAACTAGCAGCTTCAAAATTAACTATAGCATACAAATTGTTCTCTCCACATGACTAAATATATCATGGAACAAATTATTCAAAAGCAAGTAAGGTTTGTAATTTTGGGCAAACAACACTTTCTAGGATTTTTGTACAAATATTTTTATTATTACTTATAATATTATGGAGTTAATTATTTGTAATAAAAAAATCAAGTAAAGTTAGTTTGTATCCCACTATAACTCATCAACTATGGAATGGTGATTTGTTTGTGCCCAGGCTGGGCTTGCACTGCCTGGCAGACCCCACGGGCCGTAAGGGAATGAGCTGAAAAAACATAGGGAGAAAGGCCTAGGTAAGCCTACCACCAAGAAGCTTAGCTAGTGGTCTGAACCATCTCTTGTCTCGGCGCATTAATGGGACCAGGACTGCTTAGGATCCTATCACCCAGTGGATCAGGCGCATTAAATGCAACCGAGAGTGGCCTCCTACAAGGTCGGACCCCAGTACCTGGATTGGTTGGCCACATTAAATGTCATGTCCTGCTGTTTCGACAAGGAGAACAATGGCCATGATGGGCAAGTTTTATAAGGAACATAACATGAATAAAGGCAGTTTAGTGACATGAAGGGAGGGGGTATTTTGATGGGTAAGACTCATCCTCTCCAGTTTTAGAGATTAAGCTCCCACGATAACTAATTTGGGTATCGGAGGCTACCTGGCTCTGGCCCATCCTTTCCTTCTCCCTCCTATAGGCGTTAGGTAGCAGTTATGGTGGACAACTACAAAACATGTTCTAACAGTTAGTGTTGTTTGTGGGATCCAAAGTGTTTTGGTCTAACAACAATAGCTTGCTTTCCTGCATGCCAGCTACTAGATGCTCATGCACAACATTCGAAAAGCATTCCTCCTTAGTGAACATGAAAGGAAGAATGGTGGAAATGGAAGAATTGGTCAAGAAGTTAACATCAAATGATGAAGTCATCAGGCAGGAAAAAGAGGTATTGAGGAGGAAGAATGTGGAGTTCAAAGAAGGCGTTGGACTGAGCAACTTTCCAGGAAAAATGTGCAAGCGAGAGTTGTAAAGAAGGACTTCCTGGCCAAGTGTGAAATGCTTTGGATGAATTTTCTGATCATGTAGAATTTTCATGCGTTCCTTTGCAAGCTGAGCGTTGTCATAAGCATTCCGACGAGCTTCATCCAATTCATTGATCTGCAATTTTCTTAACCCTGAAACTTCATCAAGTGACATGTTAACATGTTTTATGGCCCAAAGAGCTCAATGCTGAATATCAACAGGTAAATGACAAGTTTTATCATAAACTAATCGATAAGGAGACATCTCTAGATTTGTTTTAAAAGCTGTCCTATAAGCCCACAAAGCATCAAGAAGTTTAACTGACCAATCTTTTCTATTAGGCTTAATGGTTTTCTCTAAAATAATTTTTATCTCTCTGTTTGCCAATTCAGCTTGCCCATTTGTTTGAGGGTGATAAGGGGTAGAAACTCTATGTGTGATGCCATATTTTTTCGTAAGTGTAGAAAATGGTTTATTGCAAAAATGAGAACTCCCATCACTTATAATAACATTTGGCATGCCAAAATGAGCACACAAAGATTGCAAAAATTTCAGGACAACATGATGGTCATTTGTTTTGCAAGCAATGGCCTTCACCCATTTTGAAACATAATCCACAGCTAAAAAAATGTATGTGTTTCCAAAAGAAACCGGAAAAGGTCCCATGAAGTCTATTCCCCAACAATAAAAAATTTCTAAAGTAAAAATAGGGGAAAGAGGCATCATGTCTCTTTTGCTAATGGATCCCAATTTTTGACAAGGCTCACAAGTCTTGCAAAAATTATAAGCATTTTTAAATATGGAAGGCCAGTAAAAACCGCTTTACAAAATTTTTGAAACTGTTTTCTTTGCTGAAAAATGACCACCACATGCACCCATATGACAAAATCTCAAAACCGAAGAAAACGCATCATCAGGAATGCATTTTCGAATCAATTGGTCCGAACAATATATAAAAAGATATGGATCATCAAAATAAAAGTGTCGTACCTCATAGAGAAACCGACGCTTATCTTGGGTGGACCATTCAGAAGGCATTCGCTCAGTCACCAGATAATTGACTATGTCAGAATACCAGGGAGCTCTATCAACCACAAACAGCTGCTCATCCGGGAAACTATCATCAAGAGGAAGGTTGACATTTGGAGAAGGAGATGATGACAATCTAGAGAGGTGGTTAGCTACCACGTTTTCAACTCCTTTCTTGTCCTTAATGTTGATGTTGAACTCTTGAAATAATAGAATCCAGCGAATCAAGTGTGGTTTTGCATCTTTCTTAGCCAACAAATACTTAAGAGCAGAGTGGTAAGTGAAAATAGTAACAGGAGAACCAAGAATATAAGTCCGAAATTTATCAAGTGCAAAAACCACTGCAAGCAATTCTTTTTCAATAGTGGTATAATTTTTCTGGGCATCATTCAAGGTTCTACTAGCATAATAAATCATAAATGGCCTATTAGTCACTAGCATCTGTCATAATCTCAAACGGAAGGTCCTACTACAGAGGTTGCACAATAGGTGCAGTGCTAAGCGATTTCTTAAGGGTATCAAAAGATTTTTGGCACTCATCAGTCCAAACAAATTCAATATCATTTTGTAAAAGAGTGCACAAAGGTTTTGCAATAGAACTAAACCCTTGAATAAACCGCCTATAAAAGCCAGCATGACCAAGAAAAGAACGAATATCCCTAACCGTCCTAGGAATAGGAAGTTTAGATATTAATTCAATCTTTGCCTTGTCAACCTTTATTCCCTCAGAAGAAACAATATGCCCAATACAATGCCCTGAGTAACCATAAATTGGCATTTCTCCCAATTAAGTAAAAGATTTTTTTCCTCACATCTCTGGAGAATACATGCTAAATTATGCAAACAACTCTCAAACGATTTTTCAAAAACAGAGAAATCATCCATGAATATTTCACAAATATCATCAATCATGTCAGAAAAAATACTCATCATGCATCTCTAATACTCATCATGCATCTCTAAAAAGTAGCTAGAGCATTACACAAACCAAAAGGCATTCTAGTAAAAGCAAAAGTGCCAAAAGGATAGGTGAAAGTGGTTTTCTCCTGATCCTCAGGCGCTACAACAATTTGATAATAACCAGAGTAGCCATCCAAGAAACAATAATATGCATTATCAGCTACTCTTTCCAAAATTTGATCCAAGAATGGTAAAGGAAAATGATCCTTCCTACTAGCTGAATTAAGTTTTCTATAATCAATGCACATTCTCCAGCCAGTAACCATTCTAGTTGGAATCAACTCATTTTTATCATTTTTTATGACAGTCAAACTAGATTTTTTTAGTATCACTTGAGTTGGACTTACCAATTTACTGTCTGAGATAGGGTAAATGATACCTACTGCGAGTAGCTTAAGCACTTCCTCTTTCACAACTTCCTTCATGGTAGGATTGAGCCTACGTTGAGCATCACAAACCGGTCTAGCATCGTCTTCAAGATGGATTCTGTGGGTATATACAGCGGCATTAATGCCTTTGATGTCGGCTATTGTCCAACCAATTGCGCCTCGATGCTTCCTTAATACTTCAATCAACTGGGGTTCATCCTTCTGATTTAGCTTTGAGGAAATCACCACTGGAAAAGTGTCTTCTTCAGGACCAAGAAACACATACTTTAAATCTTGAGGAAGTGGTTTTAGCTCCAACTGGGGAACTTCTTCCTCTGAAGATTTAAGCATATCTGGTGGTGGTAGAGCTTCAAACTGGGGTTTTCATCTTACTCCCACAAATTGTACTTCAAGTGGTAAAGAAGAATCTGCAAAATAATCAAAAAAATCAAAGTCATCTTCATTGATATGATCAATTTTCTCATCAAGTAAAAATTCAGGTGTCTGAAAAATATAATCATCATCAGAAAAGGGAGAAGTTGAGTAAATAAAATCTGTTGGTGTCAAACTCTCCACAACATTCAAATCACTTGTGTCATCAAAATGTGCTGGCATCTTGCAAGCGTTGAAAACGTTCAACTCAAGTGCCATGTTCCCAAAGGTAAGCTTCAAAACTCCACTTCTGCAATTGATCAAAGCATTTGATGTAGCTAGAAATGGTCTTCCTAGGATGACAGGAGCTTGGTAAATAGTGGAAACTGGCTGCTGCATGTCAAGAACCACAAAATCCACTGGGTAGTAGAATTTTTTCACCTGGACCAACACGTCCTCTACAATACCCCTCGGTACCTTAACTGATCTGTCAGCCAACTGTAGCATGATGGAAGTCTTTTTCAGCTCACCCAATCCCAACTGCTTATATACTGAGAATGGTAGCAAGTTCACACTACTCCCCAAATCAAGTAAACCTCTCCCAATGCGTGATTCACCAATCATAATGGAAATGTTGGGAGAGCCGGTATCTCCAAACTTCTGAGGAGTCTCGCTCAATATCAATGCACTAACTTGCTCCGTTAGAAAATCTTTCTTCTTCACATTCAGCTTCCTCTTCACTGTGCACAAGTCCTTCAAAAATTTTGCATATGAAGGCACTTGTTGTATGGCATCCAAGAGTGGAATATTGATCTTCACTTGCTTGAAAATCTCTTGAATCTCCGTGTGATACTTGTTCTTTTGGCCAGCTGCCAAACTCTGAGGATAGGGAACCACAGGTTGGTATCCCTTACTAGTCTTAACATTTGCACTCACAGGCTTCTTCAACTCTGGTCTCACTACCTCTGATTCTTTCTCAACTTTATCAATCTCTGTTACATCTTCAGGTGTAGGAACAACTACCTGTGTGTCTATAGGCATCTCTGGTTGGGGAACTTCCTTCCCACTTCTCAAAGTAAGAACTGCCTTCGCTTTCTCAATAACATCTCCTGAGACATTATGCACTTGCTGTTGTTGCTGCCTGTATACTTGAGGATTAGGCTGAGGCTGTGCTGGAAATTTTCCTTTCTCTAAGGTGCTCAAGGTTGTGCTAATTTTATTAATAGTGTCTCGAAACTCATTTATGGCCTGAGTGTTCTGATTATTTGTGGTGGCCTGAATTTGCATGAATTGCTAAAGTGTATCGGCCATCTGAGCCATACTGTCATCTAGAGTCTTCTTTGCAGATGATGAAAGCTGAGAACTCTGTGCAGCTACATGAGGCTGAAATCCAGGAGGAGCTACATAAGGATAGCTCTGAGGATTCTGATATGGCGGATACTGGTGCTGAAGAGCACCCTGATTAAATGGCTGCTGCTGAGGTGGTGGGGACCAACCAGGCTGATCATTTCTCCATGAGAAATTTGGGTGATTCCTCCACTCTAGATTATATGTGTTGGAGAAAGGCTGATTTTGTGCTCTATTAACCCAGTTAGCTGATTGCATTTGCTCAGACCCACCTTCTTGAAATGCTGGCATAATCGGGCAGTCTTGGTGCTTATGGTTTGAATTAGCACATATAGAACACGCCTCTACTACTTTCACAGCCTTCACTTTTTCCATTTCCATGACCTCTAGTCTTCTAGTCAATGCAGCTATTTGGGCTTGAACATCAGTGTCTTCTTTAAGCTCATATCTACCCCCTCCAAAAATAGCCCTCAATGGCTGTGCTGCTAATGGAACTCGATCAGTATGAGTGTTCCACTGTTGTGCACTCTCAGCAAGGTAGTCAAAAAATGATAGTGCTTCATCAGGTTCCTTGCTGAAAAACTCCCCATTGTACATTGTCTGAACAAACTGCTTGCATTTTAGAGTGAGACCAGTGTAAAAATAGCTCACCAACCTCCAAGATTCAAAACCATGATGTGGACAAATGTTCACCAAATCTTTAAATTTTTCCCAACTGGCCTGAAAAGTCTCATCAAGTCTCTGATTGAACTGGCTGATTTGCTGTTGCAAAAATTAAGTTCTCTGAAAAGGAAAATTTTTTTGTAAGAATTCACGCTACATATCAGACCAACTAGAAATAGAATTAGGCCTTAAAGAATTAAACCAAATCTTCGCTTTATCCTTTAAAGAGAAAGGAAACAAATGAAGTCTAATAAATTCATCAGTAACAGCCTTAGTGATAAAAGTAGTGCAAGCCAACACAAAATCTGTCAAGTGCCAGTAAGGACTCTCAGAATCCATCCCGTGGAACTGAGGTATCACTGACATCATGCCATGCTTAATAGAGAAATTAGGTGCATTTTCAGGTAAAACTATGCATGAAGGTGTAGTGGTGCGAGTGGGTTGCAAATAATCCTTAAGAGTGTTTGGTGTAGGTGCAGCCATGTTTTCTGTTTCAATTTCAATTTCCTCACCTGACTCACTAATAGAAAAGACAGAAGAGCTATCTATCTCCAAACTGTGTATACTACTCTCAACACTCGATGTGACTCTAAGCAACCTATTTGAACTATCCCTTACCCATGACATGAAACATCAGTTTAAAGAGCATAACAAAAATAACGAGTTTAAATTTAAGCTAAAATACTTTCCCCGGCAATGGCGCAAAAAACTTGACTCACTAAAAAATGAGTAGCACTAAAGCTATCCCAAGTGCAGGAGGATGTTGTGTAATAATTAGGAATAAATTCCTACATCGTCTCCTCAGGGAAAGTTACTTAAAAATCAAACTCGTTGAAAACGGTGAAAAACTTCACAAAGAGAAAATAAAATGATGGTATGTGCAATGGATGGAAAAGGGTACTAGTCATGGACTAGATTAAGGTTTTTAGATTTTGATTGTCGAATTGAAATGTAAAGGACTAATAGATTAAACTCAAAAATTAATAAAACTAAATTAAGAATTAAACTAAATTAGGAAGTAATTGACAAAACATGCACTGAAAATTGAAAAGCCCCAAAATCAATGTTCTAGGGTTCATCATTATATTCAAATCACAAATTCTCAAATTAAACCACTGTAATTGTAATCACTATTAAAATGAAAGTTTAACGAAACGATAAAAATAAATAACATGAATTAAATGAATAACAAATAAATTACTCAAACGTCTAAATCAAAATTCCCCAAAATAATTCAGAAACTTAAAACTGAAATGAAATAGCAAGTAGGGAATTGAAAAGATCAAGTCAATTGAATGGAGATGAAGATTCGAAGCGGTGGAGGAGGCTGAGCTGCAGTGGCAATTGGACCCCTCAAGGAGTTCTTCAATCTGCTGCAATGTGAGTGAATGATTTAGTGAAAATTGTGTAGCTGCGTGAATGATCGATTGTATGAATCCTCCTCTCCGAATCTGAACGAAAATCAAAGGAAAAATAAATTCTAAGTGTTTCTCTAATCAAAACAGAGTTTTCCAGGCCAAAAGTCGGCCATAAGATGTAAAAATTCATTTATATACTCTGACGGCAGAATAAACACTAATCTGTAAAATGTGATATTCGCTCGAGTGGAGTGTCGAGCGAACATCGAGCGTTCGACTCTGCCTAAATTCGCTCGAGCAGAGGGTCGAGCGAACATCGAGAGTTCCACTCTGCCTGACTTCGCTCGAGCGGAGGGTCGAGTGAACATAGAGCGTTCCACTCTGCCTGACTTCGCTCGAGCGGCCAAATGCCTCCGCTCACCTCCGCTCGAGCGATCTCCTTTCCCGCACACCCGCTCGAGCCCACTGTCGAGCGGAAGTCGAGTGTTTGAATCTGCCTGAATTTGTTTGAACGGCAAAAAACCGCCGCTTGAGCGATATGTACCATAATCTATAGTAATCAACAGTTGATAAAATTAAAGCAGAAATTCATGCTTTTAATCAATTAAAATTACAACTTTGATTTTTTCATTTTTCCATATAAAATCAATGATAAAGTAATGAAAGAATTAATATATATTGGTTCCAAAAGCATTAAAAATGCAATAATTCAGCTCAATCACACGGGAAGATGAGTAGTCGAGGGAAGCGGGCGACCGCAATAGGGGGACCCGCTCGTGCTACGCCTACCATGAGGAGGAAGGTCACATAACCAAAGATTGCCAATTCTTAGGGGGAAGGTCATGGAAAAAATCCACGATGATGTTAAGTGAGAGGTCTAGGAGAAGTCCTGAGATGCCCAAACATCCATTGGGTTGCCCCCAGATGGGAAAGCCAAGATGAGCGAGAGCCGAGGAAGGAGGCTCAACGAAGTGATAGCCCAAGGAGAAGGCCCGTGATAAGGAGGGAAGTGTGCCCCCTAGAACCGGACCACAACAATGTACCTTTGGGAGAAATCCACACAATTACCAAGGTACACGCGGGTGGAGGCACTTTGGCATCGAGCAAGAAAGGCCACACCATAAAAGCTAGGTAGGAGGAGGTTTTCAGTGTTGGAAGGCTACCCAAGAAAGCTTGAACCCAGAAGACCCCCACCATAGCCTTCGATGACACAGACAGCAAATGGGTCCTCTATCCCCATGATGATGCCTTTGCAGTAACTATGCTTGTGGCCAACTACACAACTCGAAGGATACTGGTGGAAAATGGCAGTTCAGTCAACATCTTCTTCTGGTAGGTCTTCACCAAGATGAGAATTAGTCAAGACAAGTTGCGCCACTCCCCAACCCCACTAAGGGGGTTCTCCGGTGAGATTGTGCAGCCTATGGGAGCCATAACGCTCCCCGTCACTATTGGGGCGGGTAGGTTCTCATCGACGATAATGACAAACTTCTTGGTGGTCAAGGCCCACTCCTCGTATAACACCATAATCGGGTAATCGACCTTGACCAACCTAAAGTTGATAACCTCAACCTACCATTTGAAAATGAAATTCTTGATAGAGGATGGTGTAGGAGTCATGTGTGGAGAGCAAGTTGTTGCAAGGGAGTGCTACATGTAGGAGCTCTGAGGCAAGAGACGAGGCGAACTCGAGGCCAGTTAGTAGAACGACGGGGGTGTCCCAGCCTTGCTCAAATAATTTTTTCCCCACCTCATTGATTTCCTGTATTTACTTTAGTTTCCCCTATATATACAAATGGACCTAGTGTAAAGAGATGCTAATATGAAAAGAAAAGTTCCTACACCTTTATGTACCAGCTTACTCACATGGAAGCAATAACACACAGGCCAAGGCGGCCAAAGGGGGGGAACACCTCTATCAAGTGTTCCCTTCCACTCTCGTCCCCTAGAGCGGTAGATCCAAATCCCACTTGGTCCTCAAGGGCAATGCTCCGCGCTCATGCCACAATGAGCAAACGGAGGGGGAGGGGGGGACACCTTTCCCAAGTGTCCCATTCCCCCTCTTGCCTCCCAAAGTGGTAAATCCAAATCCCACCTGGTCCTTAAGCCCGATGCTCCACACTCACGCCACGATGACCAAAGGGGGGGGAACACCTCTCCCAAGTGTTCCACTCCCCCCTCGTTCTCCAGAGTGGTCAATTCAGATCTCACCTGGTCCTTAAGCCCAATGCACAAGTGTCCCACTCCCCCTTTGTCCTCTAGAGCGGTTGATCCAGATCCTGCCTGGTCTTTAAGAACAATACTCCACGCTCGCGCTATAGTGGCCAAAAGGGAGAAGGGGGGAGGGGAGGAGGAACACCTCTCCCAAGTGTCCTACACCCCCCTTGCCCCCCAAAGCGGTCGATCCAAATCCTGCTTGCTCTTTTAAGTTCAATGCTATGCGCTTGCGCTATAGCAACCAAAGGGGGGAAGGGGGGAACACCTCTCCCAAGTGTCCCACTCCTCGTCGCCTTTCAGAGCGGTTGATCTAGATCTCATTTAGTCATTTTGGCCGATGCTCCGCACTCGCACCAAAAGAGCTGAATACCTCTCCCAAGTGTCCCATTCCCCCCATGCCCCCCAGAGCAGTCGATCCAAATCATGCCTGGTCTTTTAGGCTGATGCTGCACGTTTGCGCCATAACCACCAAAGGGCGAACACCTCTCCCTAGTGTGTCAGTCCCCTCACACTCTCCAAAGCAGTCGATACTAGATCCCACCTGATCCTTAAGATTGATACTCTACACTTACACCTAGGTCACTAGAGGGGGGGAACACCTCTCCCAAGTGCCCCACTCCATTCTCGTTGTTCAAAAAGATCGATTGAAGCTTGAATCATGAAGAAAAAATCCTTTATAGGTACTGGCAGTTTAGGTGCTATGTTTACAAGCCTCGCAAGGCAATGGGTTATTACAAGGCTAGCCCTTACTACACCCTAACCCGACAGTAAAAGAAATAGAAGAAAATCAAAGTCAAATTCGCACAAGGGGAAGGCGATTGAAAACTCCTTTAATTAATAATGCATTCTTAGTACAAGACATCTAAAGAAAAAGCCCTGGTAGCAAGCTAAAAAAGAAAATAGTGAAGCAACTGGTGAGTCATTAGTGGGGTAGAAAAGGTGTTAGGCATCATGCTGTGGCCCAAGGAGTCGAGGGGGAGGTGGTCCGCTCGAGTTGGCTCAAATTGAGCTAGATCTAAGGCACCAGGAGGGACTGCTGGGTTGCCACTAAGTTCTCCTTTAACCTTTCCAAGCCATGAGAATACCCATAACTCCAAGCTTCATTGCAGAGGCGCAGGCAACACCGAGTTGGAGGGTGATCCAATCAAACTTCTCGTTTGGCGCCGCGAGCTCCACCACCAACCTTGTCGCCCACTCATCCTAGGATTTCAACTCCCCCTCGAGTTGCCCATAGGACTCCAATAGCTTGGAATGTTGGGCCTCAGCCACCTCCTTGCTCTCTCGGAGCTTCAAGCTCTGCGCCACTAGCACATACCTCTTGGATTGAAGTTGGTCTAGGCAAGCTTGCAAGTCGCGGTTAGTGTCTGCCACCTCTGCAAGGAAGGTGACATACTTTTTGTTGCACTTCTACATCTCTGCTACCTCTTCCTTGAGATGAGGCAACCACACACTCTCTAGCCCCCTCTCATCTACAAATACGGTCGCTGTAGACTGGAGGTGGAAGATTTCCAGCCTCATTGTCTCCCTCTCTGCCCAGAGATCATACTCCAACTTGCATTGGTCCTTGGAAAGCTATCAAAAAAGCCTATTCTCCTTCACAACTTCGTTGTAGGTCCTCTCGATGCATTCCAACACAACTTTGAGGTGGAACATATCTCTATATACAAGCCTGCCCAGCGTGCGAAAGGCCTCAGCTTCATTCTCCACCTCAGCTCACCTGCCCACCACCCAAGCCGCCAGCAACTCAATGGCCTATGAACAAAAGGATGGTTAGGAAGCTGGTACCCTAGGGCGAAGCCAAAAAAAGGAGAAAAATGGGAGAAGGGTAAAGCAGAAAGTGAAGCACATCGAGGAAAAGATGTTGTTCAACTGGGCTGTCATCGCTTTAACAACCTCAGATTTGGCATCCCTCACAAGAGTCTCAGGATGGTGGGAAGGCAAGGCCACTTCCTTATTTCAGAACACTGACCTCCTAGGAGGGCTAAGGACAAAGGCGCAAGGAGTGTTCAATGACTGCGACACCCGAGGCCCTTCCGCTCAGGCCAAAACCATGCATCGATTTTAATAGTGAGGAAGGGTGCTGTGGCCAGCTGATCCCCATAACAAAGATGAAGATCCCTCCTCACTAAGCACAATGGGGTAGCTGTGAGAGAGACCTTTAAGATATGTGGCGTCTATTGGGGGAGCGTGGCCCATCCCCTCCACCTGTCGATACCATCAGGACCTCTGAGTTAGAACCCCTAAGAGCACCGAGCGCTTGGGTGCCTCTGGATGCTCGACGTGGGCAGCTTCTACAGAGGCCCCTGAGCCTAGCTCTTTCAAGGCCTCGTGGAAGGTGACCTACAGTGCCTCAAATAGGAAGAAGCCCCTGAGCTACTAGATAGGGTGGAAAGGGTATTTTGGGTAGAGAAAGATGTAGAGGGTGACCCAAGGGAGGACAAATCCAAAAGACTCGATCTGCTGCTTGTCCCTGGCAAATTTGTGGATGTGGTCCCTTCCTCTATATGGGGTCTCTTTGCCACCCTAGAGAAGGTGCCCTCCAAGGGCTCTTGGGTGCTCGCGAGGTAGGGAGCCCTCTTAGGAATCCCTGGCCCCTCACGCTCGACTGGTTGGGTGTAACCAAGAACTAGCTATGTTTGCCGAAGACAAAATTATATCGATCCACATTTTCTCCTCATATTCACCTAGGCGTACACTAGCTGGATATGGGCCCTCTTCTAGTCGAATAAGTCAAACTCTATCCTCTTGTCATCGGGAACAATACCCCAATCAGACCGGACAAGGAGCTTATGTATAGTGACTTCCCCAAGAGGCAATTCCAATTTGTCTCTCTTCATGAAAAGGAATTTGTTCTGCCATTGCTTAGCATTGGAGTGATGTGGCTTGAGATTGGCAAGCCTAAATTTTGTCAGAGACATGAAGCTGCAAATGGTCCCCTGGGTGGCACGGACCATATGGGTGAATAGGAACTCCCGCACGGTCAGATAGGGATATTCCTCTCCTATGGGCTCCAAGATCATGCGCCACACCATGCAACACAGTAGGAGATTCCTCCAGGCATGAGGGTTTAGCTACACAGGGGCTAGACCTAAGAAGTCCAAGACGTCATGTACTACACGGTAGAAAGGGAGCTTGAGCCCATGGGAGAATGTGTTGACATTACACTCTCTCAGAGTTGTCAACTAAGTCAACAGCAGCATGATCAACCTTAGGAAGCTAAAAAACCATCAATTTCAGGATTGAGTACATTCCCTATAGGGCACCAAGAGCGGCGGAGTCAAGGACAGAAGTTCAGGGACGCCTACCTTGAGAGGCATTTCTCAAAGCCATGGGAGATACCTCAGAAAAAGGAAGAATGACACGGATAGCGAAGCAAGAAGAGAGAATGGCTTGCCCCATCTCTTGTCCTAAGGCATTAATGGGACTAGGACTGCTTAGGATCTTGCAAGGAAAATGCAGGAGATGGGCTCTATCCAGTGGTACTTGGGTTCGAGAGTGACCTCCCCTGAGGTCAAGCCCCAATACCTGGCGTGGGTGGCCACATTAAATGCCATGTCTCACAATTTCAACAAGGAAAATGACGATCATGATGGGCGAGTTTTATAAGGAACAAGGCACGAATAAAGGTAGGTCAGTTACACGTAAGGAAGGGGGGGTATTTTGACGAGTAAGACTATAATTGTATAAAAAATCTGCTATAAAAGTCTGTTAAAGGTTGAGCATCGCCGAGTGTTTCTGTTTTATTTAAAAAATCCATATGTAACAACAAAACAATTAAACAGATATTAGCATGAGTTTACCACTATTTTAAGAAGGTGGAAGCCCCATAATTTTGCTAATAATAAATGCAAATGATGGCATGATTGTGCTAGTCAAAAGCATAATTATCTAACGAGAAAAAGAATTGAGGAGACTTGGCTTAACTGTTTTCCAAATATTTTGCCCTTCTACAGTACTTGGGTATATAAATGGCACCCTAAGAGACGAACTGGGCATTTCCCTTAGCAGCTTCGCTAAAATGCATTGGAAACTTTTGCTAGTTTTTTTGTTTTCCTCGCAAGTTTTTGTCTGAAATCTTCCTCTAAATTAAGATTAAAATTTTATGTTGTAAATTACAATATAAAATTATTTCATATATGATATATAATTATATATATTATATATAAAAATTATATATAAAAATATTTTATATAAAATTAAAAATTAATTTATATATATTTTCACAACCAGTCCGGTCCAGTCCTAAAAAGTACGAAATCAAAACTGGATTGGTTCTAACCAATTTGCACAATATAGAAACTGGTCCCGGACCGGACATGTTAGGAATTGGCCCAACCGATGCGGTCCACTTGTTTTCCGATCCAAACTTTCACCCATAGTTTTTTTCTCAATCTCTTTTCTTCTTCTTCAAGCCAAGTCTTCGACTTTACGCTGCATCTCTCACTTCTAGCTACAGTCAACATTCTATATATCATTTTCATATTTTAATTTTCAGTCCATTAGCTTTATATTTTATTTCCTTTATTTCTTTCTTCAACATATGATAATGGGCTTGCTGATAACCACTCGACTAGGCCCTAATTTATATTATACCCAACATCTCTGAAACTTCAGTTTCTTTAATAGTCTATTTGGATACTTAAAATATTTTAGTATATTTATAAATAGTAATAAAATGATTTGAATTAAAATATTTTATTAAGTTTTGAGAAATGTAGAAAAAAATTAAATAAAAATATTATAAATTAAAATTTTTGTTTGAATATAATTTCTTAATATTATTTTTATTTTAAAATTTTAAAAAGTAGTATTACTTTTTGTGTTTTATTTGGCAGTTTGGAAAAGATTTAATGATTAGATGAAAAAGTTAAAAATTTGAAATTGAAAATAGTTTTGTATTTGAGTGATATTTGGAAAAGGAAATATCTTAGAATACTTGAGAACAATTGCATTGCCAAACAGACCTTAACTCTTCTATTATTTTTTTAAGGGAAACATCGTGTTGTCATTCAATTATAACAAAGTTTGGATACAAAAGGGAATAACATCAACAGAAGTATTGCTATTACTGATGCTTAGTGGATGTTGACATAAGGCATGAGCTATGGAGTTACATGCTCTCTTAATATGTCTAACTGTCCATATAGTGAAGGAGTGTAATGTTGCTTTTGTAGCTTTGATCAATATGCCTGCATAAGAGTCTATATCTTATGGGGACTTTAGACAGTTGACTACTTGTAAGGAATCACCCTCCATGATCACATCCTGCCACCCTAGTGATTTTAGGAACAAAGAAGCTTGGAAAGCAGCAAAAGCTTCAGCTAGGAGGGGCTTAGGGAAGAGACTATGGTTCATTCTTAGGGTGGCTAGCACCTTCCCTTCCCAATCACATACAACAGCCCCAACTCCAACCTTGCAGTTAGTTTTGTCCAAGCCAGCATCCTGGTTTATTTTCAGTTTCCCTTGTGTGGGAGCTTCCTAGTTGAGGTGGGCTTTGGAGGAAGAAGAGCACTTATGAACAGGTTGGTAGGTCTGGTTGAGGTCTTCAATGAGCAGTTTGACTTTTTGAATGATGAAATTTGGGTGAGTGAAGGTGTTGTTGAAGATCACTTCATTTCTTCTTTTCCAGATCTTCCAGGCCGTGAGAGCAAACTCCATCATCTCTTCTTCTTCTAATGTATTGAGAAGAAGTTCCAATAGAGTCCTGAATGATTGACAAGGCATGCTAGTTTTTTGGATCTTCTTTCTACTTTGGCACCACACATCTTGGGCAGAGGGGCAGTTCCATAGGGTGTGTTCAACTGTTTCAGGGTGGAGCTTACAAATGGGGCAGGAGTCATTAGCAATAGCCTTTCTCTAGTGTAGTTTTACTTTGGTGTGGATGGCATCTAGGCAAGCCCTCCATAGGAAATTCTTGGATGCATTTGGGATCTTAAGTTGCCAGATGAAAGACCAGGGCATAACTTCAATTATGGCTGTAGAGGATTGACCATGTTTTTGATTTTCCATCTCAGATTTTAGGTAGTATGGTGACTTGATAGTGGAAATGCTAGTAGTGGTGCCTCTCCATATCATTCTGTCAGAGGTGGGGTAGGGATTAAGGGGGATTCTCTTGAGTAGCTCAGCTTCTATTCTATCAAAAATGGCTTCAATCAGTGGGTAGTTCCACTGGTTTGAGGTCTTATCAATGAGCATAGCAGCCTTTGAGTCTGAAGGGAGGAATCTGATTGCGCTTTGTGGTTTAAATGTTGATTGTTGAGGGAACCACTTGTCATTCCAGATTTCTATGGTTTCTCCATCACCAACACGCCAAATTAGTCATTCCTTTATCAAATATTTTGCAGAGATGAAACTCTGTCATAGGAAAGAGGTATTATCCCCACTTTTTGCAATTAGGAAAGAGCTATGTTTGAAGTATTTTTCTTTAAGGACCCTAGCAGCAAGGGAATTATGGGAAGAGATGATCCTCCAGCATTTTTTTGCAAGGAGGGCACTATTGAAATGTTCAAAGTCCCTTAGACCCAAGACTCCCGAGTTTTTGGATTTTATCATCTGTTTCCATGGGACCTAGTGGATTTTGTGCTGTTGTGCCTTTTGTCCCCACCAGAAGCCTTTTACTTGTTTGTTAAGCTCATTAAGCAGTTGTCTTGGCAGCTTGAAGATTCCCATGTTGTAGGTTGGAATGGCTTGGATGGCTGCCTTGATAAGAGTCTCCTTGCCCGCTTGAGAGAGGAGCTTTGTTTTCCAGCTGTTAAGTTTTGCCTGGACTTTATGTAGGATGCCTTTGAAATATTGGGACCTGGACCTTCCTACAAGGGCTGGTAAGCCTAGGTATTTCTCAAAAGAGTTAGTTCCACGGATTCCAACAATGTTTGTTACTATGTCCCTGGTCTGTTCTCTGGTGTTTGAGCTGAAAAAGATGGAAGTCTTGTCTTTATTGAGTCTCTATCCAAAAGCTCTCTCATAGCATTCTAGCAGGTAGTAGAGTTGGCTCCACTCAATGGAGTTGGCCTTAAAAAAAAGAAGGGAGTCATCTACAAAAAAATAAGTGGTTAATATGCAGGTGGTTTTTCCTAATTGGTAGGCCTGTAATCAAATGGTGGAAAACTCATTTTCTTCATGACAGATTTCAAGAAGTCCTATTCAATCCTGTCATAGGCTTTACTCATGTATAGTTGTAAAGCCATATATCCTTCCCTTCCTTTCAGTCTAGCTTTCATAGTATGTAAGGACTTGAAGGGTACAATGATGTTATCTATTATGGGCCTTCCTGGTACAAATGCTGTCTGAGTAGGGGATATGATGCTGGGTAGGATTTTTTTTAGCCTGTTTGCTAAGGCTTTTGCAATGATCTTATAAAGAACATTGCATAAACTTATAGGCCTGAAATCTATGACAATGCTTGGGTTCAACTTCTTTGGGATGAGAGCTATAAGTGTTTCATTTAGTGTGTTGTCCCATTTACCTCCATTTAGGACCTCAAGGGAAGCTTTGCAAACATAGTTGCCCACTATCTCCCAGTATTTTTGAAAGAACAAGGCAGGGAAGCCATCAGGCCTAGGGGATTCGAGGGGATTCATGCTAAAAATGGCTTCATTGACTTCTGTTTCATTGAATGCTACTGATAAGGTAGAGTAAATATATTCTATTATGACTTTCTGCAAAGGGTTTAGACAAACCTCAATACCTGTTGGTTGGGAAGAAGTGAGGAGATCTTTGAAGAACTCTTGGAGGGTTTTGCAAATGGTTTGAGGATCCTGGGTTGGATGGCCTGAGGGTGCTTGTAGCCTGTTGATGGTGTTTGTTTTTTTTCCTTTGGCTTGAGCACTTGTGAAAATACTTGGTGTTTCGATCTCCATCTTTGAGCCATGCCTGTTTTGCTCTCTGTTGCCACTTTAGGTTCTCAACATCCATAAGGAAGTTGATATCTTGTTTGACATTCTTGATTTCCTATTATAGGTCCCCTTGGTTTCTCTCGTGTAAGTGCTTGAACTGCTCAGTTTTTTCTTTTAAGAGTTTCCCTTGATCCCTTCTCTTGGTCTTACTCCATGCCTTGATTTTTTCTTGGCAATGGTTGAGCCCTTGTAGGGTGCTGTGTAGTCTGCTTGTAATATTGTTAGAGGAGACCCAGGCATTTCTAATGAGGTCCTCACAGTCCTCTTCCTTGGACCAAGATGACTCAAACCTGAAGATCCTCTTCTTCTTCCCTATGTTGCTTAGGTCTATTGTCTATACTAGTATAGGTTTATGATCAGATTGAGAGCAGTCTAGGTGAGACACGTTATGGTTTACAAAGAGGGTAAGCCAGGGGTGTTACCACATGCCCTGTTGAGTCTTTCCTTAGTAAAGTGCCTTCCCTCCCTGTTGTTTGACCATGTAAACCTATGTCCAATAAAACCCAAGTCATATAGGTTGCAAAAATACAGTGCATTCCTGAATTGAAATCACCTAAACACAACCAAGGGATATTTCCAACAGGTTTTAATCCCATAAGAAGATTCCAACTCTCTTGCCTTTTTACTAAATTAGGATGGCCATGAAAACATGTGATTTGCCATTTAGCTGTTCCTAGGGGAGAATTTATAAGGGCTGAAATGTGCCAATTGGTGTAATTGAGCACCTCCACAGTGACTGTATCTTTCTATAGAAGTGCCAAACCCCCCACTTTTCCCTCTACTATAAACAAAGAAGCAGTTATCATACCCCAATTTAACTCTTACTATTTCCATTCTACCTTGGTTGCACTTTCTGTGAGGAAAACTAAGTGGGTACGAGGGCCTTACCTGAATGGGAAACATGGTAGGGTCCTTTGGGAGACTTTCTTGTCTCTGAACATAACTTTCATGTAGTGGGTAAGTCTCGGGGTCTTTGAAATGTGAAGGGGTGTCCTTGCCTGACATCACCTGACCTTCCCTAGGTTGAGCTTCTCCAACATGACTTGGGTTGAATTTCGAGACTTCTGCTGCCACTGCCAGGGTAGGTGTCTCGTTTACTGGTTTTGATGTGGACTCCCCACAGTGGGGACTGTCGCCTCCTTCCTCCTCTTGACTCCATCTCCAAGATGATCCATAGTGCTCCTGCTCCTTGGAGCCACCATATTTCTTTACGTAGATCCCTTTTGCAAGGAGGTGACTTACTCGAAGCTACTGCCCACATTGTTCCTGTGCTTGAGTCTCTAGAGGTCTTTCTAGGCAAGGTCATTTCTCGTGCATGAGGCACCCACACTTGAAACAGAACATGGGTAGATGCTCGTACTTGAAGAGAGCCAATACTGCTTATTGCCAAACTTGAGGAAGCGACCTGTTACAAGAGGTTTGGAGACATTGACTTCTGCCTTAATTATTAGGAAGCTACCCCAACCATAGCCTTCTGTATCTACTTCCACCCCAAGTACTCTTCTGAGGCCAGCACCCACCAACATTCCCATTTCTTTGTTCATTCCTGTGAATGGGAGATTATTTATCTGGATCCAGAAGGGTTCAGTAAGGAACTGGACCTCTAGAAGGGAGAGAATTCCCTCAAACTCTTTCATGCAAACTAGGTGGCGATCAAAAGACCATGGTCGTCCCTGCAGAACCTTTTGTTTATCTGAGTGAAGTTGGAATTCTATGAGGAATTGGTTTGTTTTGAGTTCTTTGAACGTAACCCACCCCTCTGTATTCCATATCTTGGACATGGTCATCTTGAAGGCTTCCCTATTTGCTGTCCTGTCGTTAAAAATCCTTGCTAGGAGACAGAGTTCTCCTTTTATGTTTGATGATAGAACAACTTTGTCTGGAAGGATGATCTCTTCTTGTTCTTCTTCGGTTAGTTTTAGCGATTCCCAACGTCTCGTGATGTCCTTTGCCATTGTGAAGAAAAGTCTCTATAGACCGAGTCTTAGAGATGGTAACAGCTCTATCCAGAGGACAAATATGAGAGAAACCTCACCCTACCGAGAGCAAAGGACGCTAATTTTGAACCCCAGTTAACTCTCTTATTATTGATCTATGGTAAAAAAATAATTCTATTTTATTTGGTGTAGACAAATCTATCCATTGTGGAGGGCTGCAAATGAACTGATTCGAACTGAACTCAAATAAGGGTGCTTGAGCTCGATTAACATATATACTCGGCTCAAACTCAAATAAAACTTAAATATCTTTATTCAAGCTCGGGCTCGATATATTTTATTTTTTTGAAAATTTTGATTCTTTATATTTTCATTAATATAAGAAATCTTAAATTTTACAAAAAAAAAAAAAATGTAACCATTTAACTATTCAGTTAAATAATTTGATTAAAAGACTAATCTTATATAACTTTTTATAATATAGATTAACTTATAGTTATAAATTAAAAAAAAGTAATACATAAGATATATGCAATAAATTAAACCATTTAATATATATAAATAGCATAATAAGTCAGAATTTTTAATTGTATAAGATATTATTATTAAATATAAATTATGAATTTATTATAGCATAATTTGCTAGATATTGTATTTATGATATAAATATATAATTATAATATATAAGTTATTGTATATATATATTACACTATAAAATATAATAAAACGCCATTATAAGTAATAAGTAATAGTTATAAATTAGAATGTGTTATCATTTATCTAGTATAATGAAAACCATTCTGTGTATAAGGTTAATGTATTATTTATAAGAATTATAGTTAATTACTTGAAATTAATTTGTTATCTTTTTCAAGTAAATGTGTGGTCACTCTTTCATTTATATCTATGTCAACAGGCTATAATCTATATAACAATTAGAAAAATTTTATATAATCATTAATGTTATAATTTATAATACATAATTAACTAAATTAATAAAATAAAATGCATTAGAAACATAAAAGTAGCTCGATATATCATATAACTTGTAATGAAATACACAACTAATTATATAAAATATCTTCTATAAAAAGAATTATACAAAGTATCTTATACATACATTGTGAATATATTAAATAACGTAAACTATAAATAAATTAATAATATATAATTAAGTATACAACATGCAACTCACATGTAATAAATATAACATATACATATATGACACATATTATGACTTTCAAAATAAGCTCAAATGAGTCAAATTGAGTTTAAATGAGCTTTGTTTATGAGCCTAAACTGAGTTGAACTGAGTTTATATGAATTTTGTTCGTTTAATATTTGAATCAATATTGGTGTTTATGAGCATTTCATTTATTAAATGAATCGAGTATATATGAGCCTTATGAGCCTAAACTGAGTTGAACTGAGTTTATATGAATTTGTTCATTTAATATTTGAATCAATATTGGTGTTTATGAACATTTCATTTATTAAATGAATCGAGTATTATGAGCCGAACTCAAGTTGTTCATGAGCAACTTTGTTTATTTGCGGTCTAAGACGTGACTCGTGAAAAAGATCAAGACCACTTGAAGATTTATTAAGGTAAGAGATGGTGGACGAAAACTGTCGTTACATACTCCAATACATTAATGTGCCTTTAAAAAAAGAGATACGCATTGGGATGGAGATTGTGAGAGACTACACTCCAAGTTTGGTTGGGTTTGCAAAGAGAGTATGTCAAAGCCCTCTAAATTTAGGGCATATAAGTGTCGTACATACATTTTGAAAAGAGTAAAACCCCTTTAAATAAATGGGTCTTTTCAGTGAGTTCCATTTTTTTCTTCATAAGAAATACTTGGTCTACAAAGAAAAAAAAAATTTACAAACTTATGTAGCTTGATATAATATGTTAGATTGTAAAGTACTTCTTATTTTTAATTAGATCTAATGTATCACATTAAATCATATCAATTTGTGACTTAGTTTTGTAAGACTTCTTTGTATGCATATCACTTCTCTTTTTTCAAAATGCTTATATAGGTTTACACAAATCATTTTCCTTCGTATTATATTGATTCAATAAAGAGTTCTTCTACTTATCATCCTTCTACCACACCTATTAAGAGAAA
This sequence comes from Carya illinoinensis, assembly GCF_018687715.1. NCBI lineage: Eukaryota > Viridiplantae > Streptophyta > Magnoliopsida > Fagales > Juglandaceae > Carya > Carya illinoinensis. The sequence continues at coordinate 44,555,954 of NC_056760.1, forward strand.
AAAAAATAAAAAAATAAAAACTAAAAACATGTGTGTGATGTATGAATAATGAGTAGAATCTTTCTTCACTAAATAGTCAAACTTTTTCAGAGTGTAGTTTGGGCTTTTGAACTTTTGGTATAATTGGTTATAAAAAGTTTTGAAATTCTTTTTAAATGTATTGCTTATTAAATTTTGGAAAAATGGAAAAGAAAATTTGAAGTAGACTTATTTTGAAAATAAGACTTATTTTAGACTTTGTGAAAGCTGATTGATAAAATTAAAAATGATTTGAATACAGTTTTTTTAAAAATATTTTTATGTTAAAATACAATTAAAGTAAAAGTTAAAATAATTTCTTAAAATCTATTATATATTTGGAAATGAAGTTAAGAAAATAGTTTTGTTACAGATACAAGGGATCCTATAAACTGACATGACATAGTACCACATCATTAAACCACAAAAAATAACCCAAAGGAACAAACACAAAGAAAGTAAAATAGCCTATTCAGTGGCTACATATGTAGCTTTTATCTGTGGTTGTAATATGATCATTTCTCTTTTGATATTTAGGGCTTATATGGGGAGTGAAATGAAATGGAAATTTTGTGAATAGTAGTGAGATAGTTTGTGAATAGTAGTAAAATAGTTTAAGTTGAGTATTTTTTTTAGTTTTGAAAAATGAGAGAAAAAAAGTTGAATAAAAAATTATAAAATTAAAATATTATTATAATATAATTTTTGTTTAGAGATTTGAAAAGATTACATTGTTTTCTATTTTTTATTTGAAAGTTTGGAAAAATTGTAATGATTAGTTTAAAAAACTTGTAATGATTAGTTTGAAAATTTTCTATTTGAATTATGTTTGAGAAAGAAATGGGATGAGATGAGATAAAATCTATTTCCAAATAGGGGTAGCAATATGTTACACGACCTGTTAACTCAACACGAACATAACACGATAATAGCAGGTTAGGGTTTAGTCTTAATCGGGTTCGGGTCAAAACGGTTTGACTCGTTAAGACACGATTGCTTAACGGGTTGATAACGGGTTAACCCGTTTTGACCCATTATAACCCGTTATGACACGTTAAGAAAGTTAAAGTTACAATTATACCCTTCTACCCAAAAGTAAAATTGTTAGAATTTTAATTTCGATATTTTTATTGTTTAGATTATAATTTTGGACTTATAGTTAGTTTTATCATTTTTATAGATATTGTGATTTTAACATTTATAGAAAATTATGTTAAATTTAATCAAGTCAAACAGGTTAATTTTAGGCATATTCAACCCATTTACATAAACAGTTTGAAATGGGTCATATTGTTTCGTGTCAACCTATTTAGTAATATTCACTAATGGGTCAAAACGGTTTGACACGATATGACACGTTATGTTAACGGGTTGGGTTAGGATTTGAGATTTCGACACGACAAGCTTAACGGGTCGGGTTAGGATTTACCTATATAATATAATATACATGTTTTGACACGACACGAACACGACCCGTTAACACGATTTGACACCCCTATTTCCAAACAAGCCCTAACAGTTTTAAAATATGCAGGTCTCACGTATTCATTTTGAAAAATAAGTAAATTACTAAATCTGGAATTCACATAAAAAATTATTTTTTATTTTTTTAAATAGAGTATATGAAATTTGTACATTCTAAAATTATATCTAACATTATTCAATATAACGCCAAATCTTTAATAGCTTGAAAAGGCTATCTTTATCTATAAAAAGTGGGATAAAAATGATAGCTCACCATCTCGTCAATGAAAATAACGGTGAGGAAGACAAAAAGTCGTTCATAAAAATTTAAGATGATAAAAACATAAAAAGTCACATTTAATGTAGTCAACAAGAAGGGCAAAAGGCATCTTGTTTAGTTATATAAATCATCTCAACTTATCTAATTATTATAATTTTTTTAAATTCTCACACAAAATATAATAAACAATTCAATTTTTTTATATCTCAAAATTATATTCTAACAATATTTTATTTAACTTTTAATTTTTATCTCATCTCATTTCATCTGTATAACCAAACAATACCTAAATGAAAAATATTTTTTTTATCTTTCAAATAAGTTAGGCAAAAAAATATTTAAAATGCCTATTAAATGAGACAATATAAGAATGAGTTTTGTTATATAAGTCTACACACCACACTTTTTTTTTTATTTTTTATTAAAAAAATTAGATTTATTCTTTTTAAATTAATTGAATTCTTCTACTTATTATCCATATACCTAACATTTGGTAAAAGAAAAAAAAAAAAAAAAAAGGTATGGTGTGCGGACTTATGTTTAGAATTTTTCTATAAGAATTCAACATCACATACATCTAAATCTCAAGTCACCTTGTGGCCCTTGCCCATAGCAATCTGCCGGATAAGAAGTCTACTCAACTCGATATGCCAATAAAACTCATCCCTTGAGAGATTCAAGCCAACGAAATAGGGTCTATTGAGTTACTTATGCATGAGAGACATCACAGCCTCTATGTTATACTCCATTGGGAGCCCTCCTTGTTATACTTCGACAAGAGCCAGCCCTCCTCTCTAGAGTGCATCCTAAAATCTATAAAAATTGAGTGAGGTACGTGTTACAGAGTTTGATGTAACTACCATCCATAAAGAATGCTTAATTAATTCTTCAACTTAAGGATCAAAGCTTATATCCCACCGAAATCAAACGAGACTTTATTCTATTTTGCAAATAACCTTCATTGGAGTTTGGGAATGCTGTTGAGGTTGCCAGAAGAAAAAGGTCTCGTATGGTTACGTAGTTCAGATAAAATGAGATGAGAAGTTTTGAATAGTAATGAATAAAATATTTTTATAATATAATTTTTTAATATTAGTTTTGTATTGAGATTTGAAAAAATTGAATTATTTATTATATTTTGTATGAGAATTTGAAAAAATTATAATGATTAGATGAGATGAGATGACAATCATAACAAAGTTGTGAAAAATGAAGACTCTTCACTATAATGATATAATAATACCTGAAAAAAAACAAAGGTGGAGATTTGGGAATACAATATTGTCACAACATTACAGAAATATTACACAATCATACCATCAAAAATTTTACACAATCATACCACCAATAAAGAGAGAAAACATAGGGAGAAGAGATAGAGAGGCTTACTGTGGCCCTAGGAGAGAGAGGATGGACGCACCCACTACGGCCAACAGAGGTGGTTGTGTAGGCTAGGGCTTTATGTAGGAAAATAGCAAAAAGAGTGGTTGACTATTTGTTTCGCGTGGGGTGGGGTGGGGTGGGGGGAAGAAAGGAAAGAAAGGTGTGACGCCTCCAACTCCTATATACGGACACATGGAAATCGAGATATTGAGATGATGATAACACGGGTCAACCATCCCATCGCTAAGTACCAAGTGCGTCTAGATGCAAAAAGTGTACAACAAAAATGCAATAGAACAATTAAAGTCGGTGAACTAAGTATCAGAATTCTTGAAATACAAATTCGCTTAGATAAAAGCGTATAAAAAAAGTACAATTTTACAGTAACAACATCATAAAAACCAAAATACAAGATTCGAAAACAAGGAAATAATTCCCAAAAAAGTAAGCAAATGGTACCAAATCACTCCTCCGGCGAAGCTATCTCCTTAGGCTCAGCGTCCTCATTATCTACATCAAAATCTATAATACCAAGCAACAGTACTGCAAGTAAGTAATAATCCAAACAAACCACGAGATAAATATACATTCATACCATAACAATATGCATGCACATGATGACAGATGCACGAAACTAGAAAATCATTTTTCCTGAAAATGAATATCTTCCAACGCACTCCAAAATCCCATTCTAGCCCAAAAAACAAATCCATTAAACCATATCTACAATTTTCCAAGAAAATGACCCAAATATCCAATTAACACTATAGGCGAGAATCGTAGGCAGGACTCTACCACCATCCATACCACGTCCACAATAGGTGAGAATCACAGGTAGGACCATACCATCATTCCTGCTTACCACCATCTCTACCGCATGCACAGTAGGTGGGAATCACAAGCAAGATTATACAACCATCCCTGCTTATCACCATCCCTACAGTTTATTTGATCTCTTTTTCAATTTATCAAAGTACTATAGGCAGGACTCTACCACCATCCATACTTACCACCATCCCTACTGCGTGCATCGTAGGCGAGAATCACAGGCAGGACTATACCACCATCTCTACTTACCACCATTCCTACAGTTTATTTTATCTCTCTTTTAATCTATCAGAGCACTATAGGCGGGACTCTGCCACCTTCTCTGCTTAACACCATCCCTACTACCATGCATTGTAGGCTGGAATCACAGGCGGGACTATACAACCATCCCTGCTTACCATCATACTTACCATGTGCACCGTAGGCGGGAATTACAGGCAAAACTCTACCACAATTTCTGCTTACCACCATCCCTACAGTAACTCTCTCTCAAACTGTTCAATCTATTTATTTCAAACATACTCAAAATGATTTATCACATGAAAATTCAGTTTTAAATACACACATGAACATGTATGCAATTATGCGAAAACCCAATTTTCATTTTACAAACATGAACATGCGTGCACTATGCAATATATGACAGTAAACAAATATCCAACAACCAACAAATCGCAACATCAACCAATCACACAAACAATTCTATTCTCCATTCCAACTGATCCCCAACTTCTCGGACTCAGTCTGGCACAACCAACTAAATTCACAAAATAATTTTTAATACAAAATATATTTAAATCCCAAAGGTTATTTGGAAAATACTTACAACGCTATAATATAATTTTTGGAGGATCAATGAACTGCAAAAGGTAGCGGCAAAGCAACGTCACAATGCAAAATGCACTATCGCCATGGGTCTCAGAATACCCAAATTTGAATAGGGACAAACAAAGACTAGGGAAGGCTAGGGTAGAGCTTACTGGTGTTGGTGAAACTACTGGTGGAGGTGGTTGGTTGTGGGTGGCAATTGGAGGCCAAAAGAGGCAAATCGGAGAAGGAGCTCAAGGGACTTCAATGGTGGTAGATTGGAGTTGAGGAAGGGTGGGTTAGGTAGCTGGGAGGCTGGTGGTGGAGTGGCGAAGAGGTGGTAGCCAATGGTGACGCGACGGCGGCACATGAGCTCAAGAACCGTGCTGCTTAGAGAGAGGCGTGGCAGCTAACCGCAGAACGGGGTGGCCTGAAAATAGGTGGGGGTGTTTGTAGGCTAGAGAGGAAGAAGATGGGAGGGGCGGTGTGGCTCATGGACGGTGCAAGGCGGCGCTGGGTAGAGGAGAAGAAAACGGATGAAGGGACAGGGAGAGAGAGTTGTGGCGTGGGAGGAGAGAAGCAGGGGAGGAAAAAGAAAAAAGAGATAAGAAAAAGGGAGAGGGAGAATGAAAAGGGAAAAACCAAAAGAGGAAAAAGAAAAAGAAAGGGAAAGAAATAAGGTTAAGTCTTTTCAACTTGGGTCACAAAATAGATCCAACGAAAATTATTTTCGAAACAAGTTAAATAAAATAATTTGAACACAGTGACTAAATAAAATAAAATAATAAAATTCAACAACACAATAATTTTAAAGCCCAAAAATAAACTAATTTAAATTAAAAAATAATTTAAGTAAAAAACAATAATTACTATCAAGAAAGCACGTTAAAATAATTTCACAACTTAAAAATCATAAAATAATACCGCGAAAATCACCTTTAATTCAAAACAAGGGAACCACTAGTTATAATAATTTAAATAATCCTTCAAGAAAAATACACGTAAAAATGGGATATCACATCCTGCCCCTTAAAATAAATTTCATCTTCGAAATTTGCAAGATCAAACACTGACGATAAGACAGTTACATTATACAACCTAGAACACGCTTAAGGAAATCACACGACCATCAACACCCAACAGATATGGGTACAGCTTGCACAACTTTTCCAAAACACGAGAATAAACCACCTAAGACGTTCATTATGAAAGATTAGGTTAGACTTATACTTGCCATGACTCCAGCGTCTTGAGTCTCTAGAACCTCGCTGCCAACATTACCAGGAGTCATCGTGTACACCCGAGCCTGAACTAAGTGCCTCTGTTTAGTTCTACGACCACGATTACTGCCTCGATTTCCTTGAGTCTAATTAGGGCACTCGCGAGCAAGGTGTCCAGTCATTCAAAGCATTGGTTCCTACCTTGACGACACCTGTCCCTGTGGGCTCTATTACATATGTAGCAAACTGGAGTTCGGCCTTGCAAACGCACACCGAAGTCTACCTGCGATTGGGCCCCAGTCCTTTACACAAACTTCTATAGCAACCCGGAATTGCTCCCTTCACCATCAATGTTCAGCCTCTTTTGACTCGGAGGGAAGCCTACCACAACACCTTGCTCTAGTTTTTGCTGAGCAATAGAAGCCACCTTGACCAACCTCTGATAGTTCTAGATTTGCAAGCAAGCAACCTGTCTGCGGATTTGGGGGAATAACCCTTCCTGGAAACGTTTGGCCCGCATCTCTTAAGTGGAAATGAGGCGGGTAGCAAATTGCCCAAGCTCCATAAACTTCTGGGCATATCACTCGACAGTCATATCCCCTTGGACCAAGTTATTAAATTCCTGTGCCTTCTGCCATCTCACAAAAGTAGGGAAGAAACAGTTGTCGAACTCTTTTATTGAAGCACTTGATTAGTCTTCCACCAATTAGCCATATCACCTTGTAGCAGATAACTCGTATATAGCACTCGTTGAGCCTCAGTGCATCCAAAAAATTCAAACGTCCTCTCTAAATCTTCAATTTACCTTCCAGCCCGAAGTTGATCTTCTTCACCAGTGAAAACAGGGGTTCTATGTGCCAAGAAGCGCTCATAGGTGCACCCGACTTGCACCACCCTATTTTGCTCTCCTTGCGGTGGATGAAAATTTTGCTAAAGGAACTTCGTCATCATATTTAACGCCCTTGCCACAGCATAATTCCCATCGCCTCTTGGCAATTCATCCTCAAGTTCACCAATCAACCTTCTTGGTCGTACCATCTTCCTACCATAGCATAATCCTTAACCTCACTTTCAACTCAAAACAATTAAAATATGATATAGTAGAATATATTAAAATACAACAAAATAACATAAAATAAAATAACACACAATACAATAAAGAAATAAATTAAAATAAACATGCAATAAAATAAATAAAACAAATAAAGTAGCGTACAATAAATAAATAAAACAATTAAAATAACATACTTCAAACAAAATAATTTTAAATCACAATTTTAAAATTTTTTGGTACTGCACCTATGAGACATGTGGTTTTACGTAGAGCTGAATTGGTTTGATACCACTTACGACACCCCCAACTGCGATGTACAAACACTTGGAAATCGAGGTGCAAAGATGATGACAACACGGGTCACACATCTCATTGCTAAGTGCCAAGTGTATATACATGCAAAAAGTGTACAATAAAAATGCAGTGAAACAATTAAAGTTGGTCAACTAAGTACTAGAATTGTTTAAATACAAATTCGCTTAGATAAAAGTGTATAAAAAAATAGTACAATTTTCCAGTAACAACATCTTAAAAACCAAAATACATGATTCAAAAGTAGGGAAATAATTCTGAAAAAAGTAAGCAAATGGCACCAAATCACTCATCTGGCGGAGCTGCCTCTTCAGGCTCTGCCTCCTCATCATCTGCATCAAAAATCAATGGTACCAAGAAATGATGTCGTAAGTAAGTAATAATCCAAACAAACCACGAGATAAAAATACATTCATGTAATAACAATATACATGCAAATGATGACAAATGCACGAAACCCGAAAATCATTTTTTTCTTGAAATGAATATTTTTCAATGCACGCCAAAATCTTATTTTGGCCCAAAAAACAAATCCATTAAAACATATCTGTCAATTTTTCAGAAAATGACCCAAATATCCAATTAACATTGTAGGCGGGAATCGCAGGTGGGACTCTACCACCATCCCTATCGCATGCACTGTAGGTGGGAATTACAAGCAGGACTATACTACCATCCCTACTGCGTGCACCGTAGGCCGGGATTACAGACGGGACTGTACTACCATCCCTGCTTACCACAATCTCTACAGTTTATTTTACCTCTCTTTCAATCCATCATAGCACTGTAAGCGGGAATCACAGGCAGAACTCCTACCATCGTCCCTATTTACTACCATCCCTACCGCGTGCATTATAGGCGTGAATCACAGGTGGGACTATACCACCATCCCTGCTTACCACCATCCCTACAGTTCATTTTACCCCTCTTTCAATCTATCATAGCACTGTAGGTGGGAATCATAAGCGGGACTCTACCACCATCCCTGCTTATCACCATCCCTACCATGTGCATTGTAGGCGGGAATCACAGGCAGAATCATACCACCATTTATGCTTATCACTATCCCTACCTCGTGCACCGTAGGTGGGAATTACAGACTGGACTATACCACCATTCCTACAGTTCATTTTCCCTCTCTAAAATAAAATCAAAGCACTGTAGGCGAAATCACAGGCGAGATTCTACCACTATCCCTGCTTACCACCATCCCTACCGCGTGCACTATAGTCGTGAATCATATGAGGGACTATACCACCATCCCTGATTACCACCATCCTTACAGTTCATTTTAACTCTCTTTCAATTTATCATAACACTATAGGCGGGAATCACAGGTGGGACTCTACCACTATCCCTGCTTATCACCATCCTTACCACGTACACCATTGGCAGGAATTACAGGCAGGACTATACCCCCATCCTTGCTTACTACCATCCCTATCACATGCACTGTAGGTGGGAATCACAAGCCAAACTATATCATCATCCCTACAGTTCATTTTACATCTCTTTCAATCTATTAGTGCATTGTAAGCGAGAATCACCGGTGAGACTCTACCACCGACTTTGCTTACCAACATCCCTACCACGTGCACTGTAGGCGAGAATCACAGGCGGGACTATACCACTATCCCTATTGCGTGCACCGTAGGTGGGAGTTATAGGCGGGATTCTAACACAGTCCTTGCCTACCACCATCGCTACAGTAACTTTCTCTCAATCCGTTTATTTCAAACATACCCAAAATCATTTATTACATGAAAACTCAGTTTTCAAATATACATATGTATATGTATGCAATTATGCAAAAACTCAATTTTTATTTTACAAACATGAGTATGCGCGCACTATGCAATGTATGAGACGAAAGAAATATCAAACAACCAACAAATCGCAACATCAACCAATCACACAAACAACTTCGTTCTCTATTCCAACTAACCCCCGACTCCTTGGACTCACTCCGGCACAACCAACCAAATTTACAAAATAATTGTTAATGCAAAATATATTTAAATCTCAAAGGTTATTCGAAAAAAACTCACAGCGCTATAATATAATTTTCGGAGGGTTAATGAGCTACAAAAGGCAGTGGCAAAGCAACGTCATAGTGAAAAATGCACTATGGCCATGGGTCTTAGAATATCCAAATCTAAATAGGGACAAACAAAGACTAGGGAAGGTTAGGGTATGACTTATGGGTGCTGGTGAAATTACTGGTGGAGGTGGTTAGTTGTGGGTGATGGCATGGGTGGCAGTTGGAGGCCAAAAGAAGTAAATCAAAGATGGAGCTCAAGGGGCTTCAACAGTGGTAGGTTGGAGTTGAGGAAGGGTGAGTTAGGTAGCTGGGAGGTCGATGGTGAAGTGGTGGTGGCCGACGGTGACACGACAGCTACACGCAAGCTCAAGAACAGTGCGGCTTGGAGAGGAGCGTGGGGGCTAACCGCTGCATGGGGTGGCCTGAAAATAGGTGGTGGTGTTCGCTGGCTAGAGAGGAAGAAGATGAGAGTGGCGGTGTGGCTCACGAATGGCGGACATCGGTGTTGGGTGGAGGAGAAGAAAACAGTCGGGGGGAGAAGGAGAGAGAACCGTGGGAGGAAAAAGAAAATAGAAAGAAGAAAAAGGGAGAGGGAAAACGAAAAGGGAAAAATAAAAAGTGGAAAAAGAAAAATGAAGGGAAAAAAATAAGGTCCAGTCTTTTTAGCTTGGGTCACAAAAAGGGAGAGAGAGTTGTTGCGCGGGAGGAGAGAAGCATGGGAGGAAAAAGAAAATTGAAAGAGGACAAAGAAAACTAAAAGAAGAAAAAGGAAGAGGGAAAAAGAAAAGGGAAAAAGAAAAATGAAGGGAAAGAAATAAGGTCCAATTTTTTCAGCTTGGATCACAAAACGGACCCAACGAAAATTATTTTCAAAACAATAAGTTAAATAAAATAATTTGAACGTAGTGACTAAATAAAATAAAATAATAAAATCCAACAACACAATAATTTTAAAGCCCAAAAGTATACTAATTTAAATCAAAAAATAATTTAAATACAAAACAATAATTACTATCAAGAAAGCACGTTAAAATAATTTTACAACTTAAAAATCATAAAATAATACTGCAAAAATCACATTTAATTTAAAATAAGAGAACCACTAGTTGTAATAATTTAAATAATCATTCAATAAAAATGCACGTAAAAAGAGAATATCACAAAAGGAAGATCATAGAGGGATATCACGGGGAAGGAAAAGGGGGGTTTTATGTTATAAGTTTTTACAGCAAGTTATAGTCATGGCAAAAAATAAATAAATCATGACTAAAAAAATTTACTAGAAGTAAAAATTTTGGCTGGGAACATATTGTTTTTGCGACGATCTACGTTAGTGGTAAAAAAAAATTTATGACGTAAAAAGTTTTGACCCACGATCACCAAATCTTATTGTCTATTTTATTAGTGGCAAATTGAAATTGTGGCAAAAATCCTTTTCATCGATAGGAAAAAAGCTTTTACCACAAAAGTTTACTGACCGACCTCAACTCGTGGTTAAATGTGTGTTTAGTCTCCACAAATATTGTTCATGTCAATAGAGCACTATTTATAACTCCCTACTTTTGGGTCATTTTTTTAAAAGGACTACTTCTTTCTAACATCTTAAGAGGAAGAAAGTAAGAAAGTGGTGAAGGGGAACAATAATTTGTTTGGGTCTATTCATGTCTTCCTACATAAAATTTTCCTTTGCTTCTAGCTTTTGCATTGCTACTTTAAGATCATTTAGTTTCTTCTTGTCATCTAATGTAGGTGAAGCAGGTTGATGCCTTATGCATCTACTTCTTACCTACAATACATTATTGTGAGAAATGGAATTTAAAGACTGTGAAACATAATTCACAGTGTATGCGAATTTACATCCTTGTCAATGTTGAAACTAAAGAGAAAAACCAAAATAATTATACATTGAACTACACAATTATACACTGAGTTTACAAGCAGCTGCCTGTAAGTTTTTCTACTAAAACATTCAGGCATGTAAAGAGAATTTGAAGTGATATTAGAAAATAAATTTAGACATGTAAAGAATGATGGAATGCTAATTTTTTAAACCTAGAAAGAGCTATTGCCCTTGAGCAAGGTTTGAGTAGCACTTGGAAGTAATTGTGATATCATAGCATAATGAATATATTAAAACTCTAAATATTCAAAATAAGAAATTAAATCATAGATGGTATAGTGGTGAAATGATTTTGGTGTGGGAACATATGATGAGTTAGTGGAGATTTATATTCACATGGTCATGCAAAAGTTAATAAAATACTTGATAGCTACATAATATTTGTATACCTCATCTTGTGTTTTTCTTTGGTTTCTTTCTTAATATTTTTACTACTTTTTCCATTGTAGATAATCATCGTTTTGCTAGGGTCTTCCCTTACTTTTACCACCAACAAGGCTACGTAACTTTTCATTTTTTGCTTGATTTCATTAGTGTTAGCATGACATACAACATACTCACCACTTTTAGTGTTCTGACTCAACCCTTCCTTAAACTCGCGCATATGATTCTTCTATTTCATGTAGGTCTTATGATCTTTTGAAGTGAGTAAAGCTATTTCTTGGTAATTGTGAATCATTAAACCTTTGTGCTTTAGGGTTGTCATGGAGGTCATCACAACTATTATTTATGATTGTGTACTTCCTTTTCAAATCCTTCCTCCAATGATCAAGAACATATTTGGATGGAAACTGCACTAACTTTGTTTTCACATGGCAAATAAAATGAGTGCATATCTATGAAAAACTCCCTTGAACTCAAATAGTCTTCAAGTGCACATCATGCCACATTCATCATCATTGAAGTATGCACAATATTTCACTGTTTTTACAATGTCATCATAAATGCTCAAATGGTCAACAGCTTCATACGTCGATATTACAGATTCAATTTTTTTTAGGGAAGACAAGTAAGTCATAATCCTCCTAAACTCTATTTACCTCTTTGAACTTAGCATTCATGTATATTTCCTAAATTTGCTTCTTAAATGCATGGACCGTAATGCAATGAATCTTTCGTTGGAATGAACCAAAATGAGTTATGTGATCGTTCTCAACCATTCTCATTAATGCATTATCATATTCCCCCACAAATTTACTCAACGGTATAGTAGCATCTATATAGCCACACAAAAAATGCATTCATACTCTTACTATGTTAGGTTGTGGACATTTTCGTCCAAAACGTACATTTCACATATGTTGGTATTTATTGATGCTACTCCTCATATAATTTACTCAACCAAGCACTGGCAGTTAAACCATTGGTTTGAACGATGTTGTGCCACATTTATTTAAACTCTTCACAACTCAAAGAGTTATATATACAAATTAATAAAGGATCTTTAAATTTTTCATAATGTAAATAAGCTCCAAGCTTGTGAGGAAACTTGCATAAAATGTGTCATAAATAGAATCTATGTTTGGCCCTTGGAAAAATTCTTATAATTAATGCTTGCATTGTCGTTGGTTAAGCCATTGGTTTGAACAATGTTGTACCACATTTTTTTAAACTTTTCACAACTCAAAGAGTCATCTATACAAATTCATAAAAGATCTTTAAATTTTTCATATTGTAAATAAGCTTCAAGCTTGTGAGGAAACTTACATAAAATGTGTCATAAATAGAATTTATGTTTGGCCCTTGGAAAAACTCTTGTAACTGATGCTTGCATTGCCTTGTCTTGGTTAGCTATAATTGTATTAGGAGCCCGAATGCACATCAATCATGATTCAAATAACCACACACACACACATATAAATATCCTCATTTGATATGAGGCCACATCCAAATAGTATTGACTAGCCATAGTGGTTGATTTCCACAAAAGGGGCTAATAGCATTTTATACTTATCAGTAGAAAACGTTGTATCAAATGTTATAAGATATCCAAATGAATCATATGTTGCCCTACTTTAGGCATCTATCCAAAGCACATTTATCAACCTCGAGTCTTCGTGCATGTTTGAGATTGCGGTAGGTAATATAACTTTTAGTTTAAGGCTTATGGTTGCAAGGTTTAAATAATAAGTTTTACTATTAAAAAGTTATTTATTGTTTAGTAATCGTATGTTTAAACCATTTTTAAATATGTTAGATTTGTTTGGAAACAATATAAAAAACCCCTTTCTAAGATTGAAATGAGATAAAATATCTTTTGAAAGTTGTAGTGTCGTGCCAGTGATAAGATAAAATGGTAAAAGTGTAATTATTTGAAAGTTTTTATCAAAATGGTAAAACTGCAATTATTTGAAATTTGTATAGGTATTTCACCTGTTGTCAGCCTTTTCTAAAATTGGAAATATGTTCCACATTATTCAAAAAACATGTGTGAGAAAAAAGCATCAAAGCATGAGTATTTTCTCAAATATATTTTTTAGCTTATTTGAGATTAAAGAGTACTTTAAATATTTAATACCCAAATAACTTAATTTTATCATTAAAGAGCTTTAAAGGCTAGTTAAGCATTTTTGATGCCCCTAACGACATTTTTTAATACTCCTAACGCAATCCTAGAGGCTAGACAGGCCCTTCATTAGGGGTGAAAATTTTTTAATCCGGACCGAACTCATCCCTGCTTGATCTCGATCCATGGTGTCTCTAAAAATTTGATTTTCGATCCAATTCCAAGGATTTTTAGACTAGACTGAACCAAAACCGACCGAATCATTTACATATAAATTTTTAAAATATTATATAGATATATACAATATATTATTTTATATAGTAATTGTATAAGTTAGTTATGTAATTTTCTTTAATCTTTCTATTGATTAACTAATATATCATACGATAAATCATATGATAATTTATGTTATTATATGTAGATACATACTCTTCTTCTTAGATACATACTCTTCTTCTTCTTCTTCTTCTTTTTTTAAGCAAGTAAATATGTATTAGAAACAGAAAGGATGTTACATGAGGAGGGGGGTGGGGTTCCCTAACAAATGCCCCAATACAAAAAACTACAGTGCAAAGTGGTGGAAAAAAAGAAAAACAAAGTGGGTTTTGAAACCAATTTCTTGGTTCTCACTCATGCCCTACAATGAGGATGTCGTCTTAAAAGATAGAATTTAACAGTTTACAAAGTTATGCGAACTATGGATCCACCTCTGGTGACGGTGGAACCTCTGCTGGAAGCGATGATGGTGGTGAGTACATTGCAGTTTGTTATCTTGAGATGTTTTTTGGAGAGATTTATAGTCCATTTTTCAAGATTATCAGTTAGGGAAAGTGATAACATAGTGGAAAGCATGGCATCAGATGGTTTGATCTACAGTTAGTCATCTGCCTCCCTGCGTGTTTGTGGTGGCGTGTTGCTGCCATGCGCTTGTGGAATGGAGGCAAGGCAAGGCGGGCCACACGCCGAAATTTTTGGTGCGATTCTGCATCGTCCTAGCAGATTAGCAGCTGGTGGAAGGAGTGGTGGAGTGTGTGTTGGCTGATGGCAGATAAAGAGTAGTAGATCTGACCAAGGCTAAACCGGTGGAGGGAGGAGGAAAAAAACAGTACCATAAAAATGTATACACATTGCGAGAAAGGAAATGAGAAAGAAAAGGAGAGGAGGGTATACACAGCTCCACCCTCCTCTTCGGTGAAGGCACTCAGTGAAAGAGTTTTCTAGAGAATGGAGAGGTTCTCTCTCTAAGAGAGAATGGTGTTTCTACCAATTGACTCTATATGTAGATACATACTCTATTTAAATATTAAGTATATTTTGTTAAAAAAGTACTAAGTAATTAACTATTAACATCATAAATATAAATATAATTAATGAGTAGTGTTAGTGTTTCGCCCAGCTTTGACCATTGGGCATGGCTGCTAGCACAAAGTATTTTTTTTATTTTTATATTATTCTTTTATTTTTACATTTTTTAACATATTTAAATATTTTCAAAAAATAAAAAATATACCAATACACTACAAATAATTTATTTAATCATTAAGCAAAAATATTTTAAATACATGAACGGTCAAAATGATGGAAACAAACTCAGACGACATATTAGCATATTTTATAATTAATTATATTTTTAATGAGTTAGTTATATAATTGAGATTAAAGAGTTCACTTGATTTTGATTTTAATAATTTAATTAATATTTTATATTAATTTATTTGCTAAAATAAGAAAAAAGGAAAAAATTATTTTTAATTTATATGGCCGGTATATGTCGTACCAGCTATTGGTCTGGTACAAAAATTGTACCTGTTCCGTACTGGTCGAAATACTGTACCGGCTGGTGCTTCGTCCTTTATCTTGTTTTTTTTTTTTAATTTCTTCAAACTACAAATTTATTTTTTAATTCCTAATTTATATCAGGCTATTTATAATTTATATATATGTATTTATGTATAATTTATTCATATATAAATTATTATTTTAAAATATAATTAATATATATTTATATATATAATTTATTTATATATCGACTATTCTGAAATAATATTAATATTGTAATATTTTGTTCTAATATTTTGACCTATACGGATACGGTATTGGAAATATTAGTTGTAGTAACCTTAATTTTCGGTTTGTAGATGGTCAAAAAATGCACCATCGGTAGGTTGTCTCGGTGAAAAAATGGCAGGTGACGGCGTAGATGTTGAATCTTGCACAATTCGATTGTGGAAAAAGAGAGGTCAACTAGGGGAGGGCCGGTGGCGACGCTGTCTATGGAAACTGGCACAACGTCGATGGGTTTGGGGTTGGGGTTGGGAATGCAGGGAACTCGTTGCGCAAGGGCCCTGTTCAAAGCAAAGGAGACGCGGACTCGGGAACAGAATTAAAATAAAAAAATTATTTACTGACGTGTCACTATACCACGTCAATTATCCTTCGTCTCCAGACTTCGACTCTACATTAAGGGAAAAAACCCTTGATTCCGATTCCGAGTTTATAAGTTCGTACTCAGTCCTGATGGCCGGCGGTAGCGGTGGAAAGCACTGAAGTCTACGTGCAGTAACGCTTTCGATCTTTGTGCATGGGCTTCTCATACATTGATGTAACGGTAATGCTTCTCCCTCCCTCCCTCCCTCCCTCCCTCCCTCGACAGAGTTTTGTCTTCTTTCTTAAACTTTTTTTTTTTTTTTTGATAAGTAATTCTTCTTTCTTAAACTCAATCCCCTTATTTACAAAGTGGGGGAGAGAGAGAGAGAGATATTTTATTTATGTGTTGTTTTTACTGATAGTTATGGTGTAAGCTTTGAATTTCGGAATTAGGGTTTTGGGCGGATGGGAATAGCATCCAGATCAGATCTTGGTGAGCGATTTGTATTGGGTATGATGCTGCACTATTGACTTGAATTGAATAGAGATTTATACAGACATGGAAGGGCGGAGGTTATCGGCGCCGTGCTCGAATCGAAGGATATTGGCTAATAAGAAAAGGGTTAGGCCAGGAGAAGGATTCGTAAACAGCGTCAAAAAGCTTCAAAGGCGAGAGATTTCTTCCAAGCGTCATCGCGCTTTAACCATCACCAATTCCCAGGAGAGGTTCCGGAACATGCGATTGATGGTCTCTCTCTTTCTTCCAGACGTTTCTTTCAATAACATCACAATTAAACTTATAACGTAATTAATTTTACGATTTTCTTTTAAAAAGTACTAATTTTGATTTTGCGATTCATTAATGAGATATTACTGTTATTACTAATTCCCAATTCATACTTCCCCATATTATGCTTCGAGTTTGCGTCTTCGGTTTCTGCCCAATACTAATTTCAGGTTGTGAGGCTGGCCTCTGAATAACGCTCGGTGATGATTGTGAATTAGTAAACTATATATTTATTTATAGTTAAATTATGCATGGCATTCTCCATCATATAAACCTCCGCTTGATCTATTTGACCTTAATCCAACAGGTTCTTGTGGTGGAATGCATTTTCCTTCAAAATTGTTCACATTGTTCTTTTTTAACATCAGGACGAATATGATACCCACGACCCCAAGGGGCATTGTTCCCCTATATTGCCTTTTTTGATGAAGAGAACGAAAGTTATTGAGATAGTGGCCGCACGGGAAATCGTCTTTGCTTTAGCACATTCTGGTGTGTGTGCTGCTTTTAGTAGAGGTGCTAAAATTCTTAAACTACTATTACTATTACATACAAATCATAACTTTGACTATATAAATTTGTACATATTTGAAGCTTATATCCCATTGAAGAAAATGACTGTATGTTATTTTGGTTATGTTGGATGCAGAGACAAACAAGAGGATATGTTTTTTGAATGTTAGTCCTGATGAAGTAATCCGGAGCTTATTTTATAATAAGAACAATGACTCCCTTATCACAGTGTCCGTTTATGCATCAGACAACTTCAGCTCTTTGAAATGCAGATCCACAAGGATTGAGTGCGCAGACCATTTCATTATTATTATTTTGATCCCTTTAACTTTATCTTATGTTTATCCTTCATCTTGATATTTCCCATTTTAAATGGCTAGGTACATACGGAGGGGAAAACCGGATGCTGGTTTTGCTCTGTTTGAGTCTGAGTCTCTGAAGTGGCCCGGGTTTGTAGAGTTTGATGATGTTAATGGAAAGGTGCTAACCTACTCTGCACAAGACAGGTACTTTGCCAGTGTTTATACAGTTTATTTATGGTGCCAAATGCACATCATTTTGTGGATGCTAACAAGCCCTTAAAATGAATATTGTCAGTATATACAAGGTGTTTGACCTGAAAAACTATACGATGCTTTACTCCATATCAGATAAACATGTACAAGAAATCAAGATCAGGTAATCTGTCCCCCCATTTCCTTCTGAAACAGTTTTGCTACTCTGTGTGTCTGAACATATCTTTTACTGAATTCATCCATTGTTTTCTCTGACTTAGAATTCTTATCCTGGCAATGCTTATAGTGATTAAAATGATAGTTTAGTTAACTTATCCAAAAAAAAAAAAAAAAATGATAGTTTAGTTATAGATGACCGGGGTTTACTCTGCAGAGGTGGGTCTGAAGGGCCTTGCCTTGGAGAAGTTCCCTGTGAAATCTGATATCCCCAATGCTATAAGGCAGATTGAAGATGCAATGGGGGTATCTTGCTCTTTTTGAAAAGAATGTTTGTATGTAACTATGGTTTGCAACAGACTTGGCTTTCATGATTTTCTTGTATCTATGTCTAGTTTTTACTAGTGTTTTCTCTTGCATGCATCTTTACTTGGGCTACCCCTATTTTCATTTTTATCAATAAAACTTCTTTTACCTATAGAAAAAACTATGGTTTGCAATGAAGACAACATGCCATCTTGGGTGCTTGCTGTCTGCCTCTTCTAGTTATTCTATTTAACATCTGGTTTTTATGTTAATGTGAAGATCTCATGGTCCACGGGTGCATTTTGTTGATAGGTAACTGATTTGTCTAGAAAGCATTGGCAGGCGTTTGCTTTTGATTGCTGGCAAGAATCACAGTAAACTACTTAATAAAAAACGAATCACAGTAAATTAGGTGCATTGTGGTGCCCTTTTTGTAATTTTGTTTCGTATGGCTTTATGTGCGAGTATGTATGTGGTGATTGGTTCTTTTCGCTTGCCTGAACCAAGCTTTTTATGAAGTTTCATTCCCTTGCTCTAATGTTTTACTTTCTGCATCACACTGCTTATGTTTTCATCTTACCTCTATCATGTCTACTTTTTGTTACAGTCCAGGAATCATGTTACTGATTTTCAATAGGATAAGCAGTCACGTCCCTCTCAAGATTTTATCAATAGAAGATGGCACAGTTCTCAAATCATTCAATCATCTACTTCATCGAAGCAAGAAGGTGGACTTCATAGAACAATTCAATGAGAAGCTTCTTGTTAAGCAAGAAAATGAAAATCTTCAGATTCTTGATGTAAGTCATTGTCTCTTTGGCATTGTCTAGCAGCCTCTGATTGTCCTAACCTTTTAAATATCATTTCCCTTGAATGTAGGTTCGAAATGCTGAGCTGATGGAAGTTAGCAGAACTGAGTTCATGACTCCATCAGCATTTATCTTTCTGTATGAGAACCAGTTGTTCCTGACATTCAGGAATCGAACAGTTGCTGTTTGGAACTTTCGAGGGGAGCTTGTGACATCATTTGAGGATCACCTTTTATGGCATCCTGACTGCAATACAAATAACATATATATTACAAGTGATCAGGACCTTATCATATCTTACTGCAAGGCAGATTCGGACGATCATTGGATGGAAGGAAATGGTAATTATTTAAAGGTCCAATGATTGATGGCTATTGCTGGCCTTGCTTACGTGACCCTAATTTGTATGATTGCCTGTGGAACTTCTTTTGAAATCAAATCTGCCTTACATTATAATTTTTCACATGGTGAACCCTAAATTAATAATTTTGTGGGGGGCAGGGGGAAGGTACTGAATGAGGCAGTAACATATTACTTATACCCTAAAGAAGTCACATTCTGTTGAAGTCCATTTGAGTTCTGCTTTGTAGTATTGGCTGGAGAACCATGATGCATTTGTTTCAGATTGGCCACAAGAATTGCTAATTGGTTTTGGTTAACTTGAGATCTAGAGCAACTATTCTTGGTTTACTAAACAAAATTTAGAATACATGGTTGCTTTGCTTTGGCTACCAGGTTTAATAAACGCTCATCCGATTTATTTACGTAAGTATTTCTAGGGTAAGGTGGGATAATTTCATTTCTGATGAATTTTGGATGGTTTTGTTTTTGGCTAGTTATAACCCAAACAGTTGAATTTGAGTATAGAATTATTTATCTGCAGCTGTGGCTTTTTACAGTCCATTTTATGTCTTGGTCTGGCTGGTAGTTTGATCTGAATTAATGTTGAAGACAGTGCTGTAAATCTTTTTCAATTCTTGTGATGTATGGCAAGGGTGTCATACCCCAAGTATAGAATGAGGGAGTCCTGAATGGATGCTAGATTGCCCTTTATGATGATTCCAAGTGGCTCTAATTGCAATATTTTGACTGTTCCATTTTGGGGTATAGGCCCTGTGATACCCTCATATGATAAGGATAAAGGTAGGTAGTGTATAGGATCCTACATTGCTTGGGAATGAGAAGTTCTTGTTCTTTATAAGGTTTCAATGGAGCTCCAATTGTATCATTGACTAGTCCTTTTGGAGTATAGGTCATGTGGTTTGGGCCTTTTATTGGGGCATTACAAGTGCCACATGGCCTATACTCCAAAAGGACTAGTCAATGATGCAATTGGAGTTCCATTGAAACATTATAAAGAGCAAGAACTTTTCATTCACAAGCAATGTGGGATCCCATACACCACCTACCCTTATTCTTATCCTTATCATATGAGGGTATCACAATATTTTTAATGGAACTCCAATTGTATTATTGACTAGTCCTTTTGGGGTATAGGCCATGTGGCTTGAGCCTTCTATTGGGGCGTTACAAACGGTATCAGAGCCTATCCCAACTAGAAATGTGGGACTTGAGCCGTGCCACCTACAATGGACAGGCTCGATGAGGACGTCGGGAATTTAAGGGGAGTAGATTGTGATACCCTCGTATGATAAAGATAAGGATAATGATAGGTGGTGTATGAGATCTCACATTGCTTGGGAATGAGAAGGTTCTTGCTCTGTATAAGGTTTCAAAGGTTTCAATGGAACTCCAATTATATCATTGACTAGTCCTTTTGGAGTATAGGCCATGTGGTTTGGGCCTTCCATTGGGACGTTACAGGCCCAGATGTGCTTGGGCTTTTCTTTGGTTATTACAAAGGCCACAATATTATAGAAATTTTAGATATTCCTGCATCTGCAAGGTTGTGCATATTTTATAGAACTTAATTTCTCTGTTTATTTGAATTGTTGAGCATTTATTTTCTTGAATAAGAACAATGTTGGGAGGTTTTATTCAATTTCTGCATTTGTTTCATAATAAAGGGCACGAAGATCAGTTGTGAGTTTGTCACTATTTGATGCTTGAAGTCAGGTTGTGGTTTCACGAGGAAAATATTTTAGGTGGGTGGAATCAGAACTGTAGTCTCATTGTTTGCTTTTTGATGCAGCTGGGTCTGTCAATATCAGTAACATCTTGACTGGGAAATGCCTGGCTAAAATAACTGCAACCAGCAGCTGTCCCAAGGTCGATGAGTGCAGCAGCAGTGCAGGCAGCTCAAAACAGCCAGATCACTACAGGGTGAGGAGCACGGTTGCAGAGGCTCTGGAAGACATCACTGCCCTTTTCTATGATGAAGAACGGAATGAGATTTATACAGGTAACCGGCATGGTCTGGTTCATGTGTGGTCTAACTGAAATTAGATTGTTCATTAATTTGTTATGGGCGCTATAAGATTGCTGCCAGAGGATTGGTTTTTCATTTGGCTAGCCCTGTATCATATATCAATCATCATGGGATAACGTAAGGGCACTGCCCTTTTTCACGAGGCTTTCAAGGTGATCTTGTATTGTATCATCTGATTTGTGTGGTTCTTATGAACAAGTATTTTGTAGATTTGCTTTTTTTGGGAATAGAGGTAGCCTGATTGCTATGCGGCGATGTTTGTACAAATCTAGCCATTAGCATGCAATCTTTGTTTGCTTTCCACCTGCGATTGTATTTGTAGATGTTTGTTTGTCCAGGTGCGATCGTATGTAAACGCCAGTGCAAATTCATTTTCAAGGAAAATATATACTCCCTTCTCCACAGGCAGTCAAGCTTTCCCAAGACGCTACATTTCATATTTACAAGTCACAATAATCGTTTCATTAGCCTTTATCTCAGTCTCTTGTTTGACTTAAATTAGGTCGAATTATACCCATAAAAGCATTTGATTTGCATGCCATTATTGACTTTTGGTGATTCTTCTTTGTGCGCTGAATTAATCGCTGCCACAAGTAGTGCAGGGATTCTTATTCTCCTGAGAAGAAGAAAACATAAACCATTTGTTTCCAACCTATTTTGTTTTGATTTACTTGAAATTATCACATTTAATGCAAGGTTAATTTTTAAGGAAAGATTACCCTTAAGATCCCTGGGTTTCGGAACTTTTATAAATTGATATCTAGGGTGTAAAAAGTTTCAAGTTAGTCATTGGGTTAGGGTCATAATCTAAAATGATACCTCCGTCGGAACTATGTTACTCTATTGACGGAAAACACTCAAGTGGCAATCAATTCGCACGTAAACATCTAATCATAAGATGTGTCATCCATATATCCAATAAGAACTTTGTTTTATTTTATTAATATTTATGCTAATGTGCATTTTTTATTTTTTTAATACTTACTGTGTAATGCCTGGATTCCGGATGAGTTAGAGAGTTACTTTTTGTCACTTAAAATTATATCTCACCGTATAGATATAAGTTCCAAATTCTCAATTTTACATAGATCTCATTGTTTTAAACTAACTATTCCAAAACGATTAATCTAAAAACACCATAAAGTCTTAATATAAATGTCAACCTCTAACATGACAAATTTATCGAATAACATTCTTCAATAACCATGGAATCCTTTTGTACTTAATCCACTATACTTAAATAATCTCGTCTATGCTCCATAATTTTGATCCTCAACTGAAAACATTCAAATTATCTGAAAAATATTATAAAAATAAGTGGTGAGTTATTAACAACTCAATAAGTATAAAACATATATTAATATGTAAACATGAGCATTTATAGAGTTCAGAATGTAGAATAAAACATCTGTTTTTAGAATGCAGAAACAAAATATGTTATCAAATATCAGAGTGAAACTTTTAGAAACATTCTTATTTAAAAATCCTTTGGCATATTATAATCTGAGATATTATCTTCATATCATATCAGAGTATCACATTGTGACAGAGATCACTTTTAACCTCCGTGGTAGGGTTATAAATCATCATTATAGCCATGACAGGGCCATATACCACTATTATACCCATGGCAGGGCCGTCTTAACACTATTATGCTCATGGCAAGACTTTAACGGAATATATCAGAAGTAGAACAAAATCAGATACAAATATAGAATTAGCAAGTCATGTCAAAAGTTTTCAGATGCCATATCATATCAAACCAGAGTATTGAATAGATTTAGATCATTTCACATATTCAAGAACGGATTCAAAACATCTTCAATTAATCAACGCAAAACTTTTCAGATTTCAGATTTGCTCTTTTTCATAGTTTTGTTTCAAAATTGTGAAAAAGAGCGAATACACAAAGTCATGACAGAAAATACTTCATTCTTATACAAAGTTTCATGAGTAATGCAGAACATATGATTGAGGTTTTTTTCACATTTCATTTCAAAACATATCATGCACATTTTTTTATAAAATTGAACTCAGTCATTTCTTTTATGCAAATTCTAGTACAGGAACCTTGCTTACCTAACTTTTCAATTTTTTTTTTCCTAAATTTTTCCACAATAATGCCAAGCGAAATCAATCCTCACAATGTCACCTATAAAATATACAAATAATTTACTTAAATCTCTGATAAAACCCATATTTTGATATTTAAGCTTGAAATACTAAAATAACATATTTTTCCTAACAATCTAAAACTCTCCTAATCCTAAAATATCATTACTTCTCAAATTCATCGATATCCACTTAATTTCTCCAACTAATACCTTAATTTTAAATTGTTTTTGTAAAATAAAGTTTTGGGGTTGACTCGAAGTAAAATAAGCCCAACTTAAAAATAATCCGTGTAATAGTTAATCCAAGACCCTTTAAACTCAAGTTGGAATTGGAATAGGCCCAACTACGAAAGTTCATGAGAGTTCAGTCCATCTAAAAAGGTTAGGGTCATCATCCTGGTCAATATAGGGCCATTTGGATATTGAGTTGAGTTGAGATGAGTTCAGTCCTTTATGAATAGTAGTGAGTTGAGATGATGAAACGAGTTTGGTTGGGTCCACCTAAAATGAGCTTAGATGTGTTTGGATGTTAAGATGAATTTAAATATATTTATGGGAAGTTGAAAAAGGTTGTAGATCCTGCATGTAAATAAGAGTTGAGTTGAAAAAGATTGTGGGCTCCACGTGTAAAGAGGTTTTGAGTTGAGTAATGTTTAGTGATTTGGGAGTTGGGTGTTTGGATGTTAGATTTAGTTTAAAATTAGACTGAACTGAGTTGATCTTAGTATCTTCCAACATCCAAACAGGGCCTAAGTTGTTAAGGGTAACTTAGGCCCTTAACACGACAAATCTTAGTTTAAAATTAGACTAAACTGAGTTGTTAGTAAAAGTTCAAAACACGACAAATGGTTTTTAAGGGCAATCTTTGTAATTATGCTAACATATGTGGGTAAAAACAAATCAAAGGCTAGGAAATAAGTTCCAGATGACCAACACACACTATGACAGAAAGAGAGTCCGTGTGATGGATCCTTACCAAAAGAGAAGCAACGACGGTGAAAAGGATGGTTGGGCACTGTGGCAAAACATTGGAGGAGGGAGAGGGAGAAAATATTTACTCATGGCAAAGAGAGAGAAAGTTGAGAGAGAGTGTGTGTGTGTGTGAGAGAGAGAGTTTCTATCGGCTTACCAAGAGGGGCGTGGTTGTGGTTATGGGTGGAGCACTAACCATGTTCTCAGTGGCAGGACCAACAATTGTGTCGAGGGGGGCTAATTCATGTAAAGAGTAATGTTAGATACTATCTTATGGTGTGCAAGCTTTATGAATTCTCTTTTCTACCGTGTGACAAATTTATGTAAAGAGTAATTCTACATACATTCTTAAGGGGTATGTAAGTTCTATGCACTCCATTTGAAAAAAAAAAAGTGGCCCCACCATTACAAAATGATTTTTTTTTTTCATATGGGTCCTAAATTTACCTACTTTTTTTTTTTCAAGGGAGTGGGCGATGTTTGCACATCCTATACTACAAACATCATTTCTTTTATGTAAATTAAAAAAGGATTGAAAAATGAAAAGAATATAACTACAAACTATTTTTCATAGAATAATGCTACATCCACAAAATAATTATACAAAAAAATCCCACAAACTAACATGACTTCATCTGATTTATTAGATCTACTTTACAACAAAAGTAACTTTATAATCTGACAAACCATATCAAACCACATCAGTTTTTAGGATTAATTTTGTGTAATTTCTTTGTGGCTAAATTATTTCCCTTTTTCATATAGATCATTGACGTTAAATAATTTTTTTTTGTATTTTCACTTTAGATTCCATATTAAGAAGCTCAATATTGTATAAAAAAAAGTTTAGGATCCATATTAATAAGTTTATTATTTCTCCTAAACTTAGTTTTAATTTTAATTTTGGAGAGGCCATATCCTTGAAAATATATAATATATAAAAATTAAACAAAATTTTGGGACTATAAGAAAATAAATTAGAGAGAGGCATTTCTAGGTATATTGAAAATTTAGAAGATTTAGAAAGCATATAGAGATTATTTTTTTTTTCTTTTTTTTGGGGCCATTTTCTATATTTGTAGAATTATGTATAAAATTTAGAGGGCATTTTACATTTTCAAAAATATTTGGGGGGGGGGGGGGGGGGGGGGGGCGCATAACGTGGGTCTGCCACTGCATGTTCTTCCAGCAAGGAAGTGCTATGAGTGGTTGCCTATGGAGTTGGGGGTCGTGGCTGGTGAGGCTTGGTGTTGGACGGAGGACACTTATGGTCTGGACGACACACTGCTCTGTTTAGAGGACCAAAAATAGAGGTTGTTTTAAGTGGTTCCTAGTGGTTGGCTGTTGTGAAGGAGTAAGGGTGGTGGTGATGGTTTGTTGGGTAGGGGTGGTTCAAGTGGCTAGTAGTTGAGGAGTGTCAAAGAGAAAGAGGTATAGCTTGCTGGGCATGTGTGGTGGTTGGATTTTTGCCATGTGATGTGCGTGCTTGGCATCTGACATGGTGCTTCCACTACGGTTTTTCATGAGATGAGGGTGGTGGTGCACAATGGGACTTTGGGCTTTGATGATGGTGGTTGTTGTTTGGGTGGATTAACAGGGCTTTGTAGCTTGAAGCATACAAAGTTGTTTCCTGGCGACAATGGCTGAGTGGAGTCCGTGAGGGTGCTAGGCTTGTCATATGGGGTTGCTGCATGGAGAAACTAGGTGGCTCGCGTGGAGGAGCTTGTCAGTGGGGCCACCTTACGGTGGTGTAGTGGGAACCCTAGTCTAGAGGTTGAAGATGATTACTACGTGCATGAGAGTCTATGCATGAAGTGTGTAATGTCTATAAATATAGTGTTGCCGTGAACCTTGATGGAAAGGATACGTGCATGGCATGGAAATGGGCGGGGAGACATGCATGGTGTGGATTGTGATCTTTGGTTCTCAAGACTTGGGTTTTTGGGCCCATTTCAAAGTATTTGGGCCATATCTTGGGTGGTGTATGGAAATAACAAATGGGTTGGGCTGGGTCGGTTAGAACAGTCCAAAAATCTGTCTTGTTTTAAATTTTTCATGGGTTGAGTAGTTAATCAAAACTAATGGGCCTCGACTTGACTTAGAAAATAATCCAACTCTTCCCACAAATATTAAATGCAAATGGATCTCTACTCATCTAAAAATAATACACTTGTCCCATAAATTTTTAGGGCAAATTTTCACTTGGTCCATTAAAAGATTTTAACCTAATCATCAATCTCAATAAAATCCATACTCTGCCACTATAAAATTTTGGGCCCATAGCCTATTTCAGAATTACTTATTAAATCTCAAGTGGGCTTTTCATACATATTAACCCAAAAATTTTTATAGAACCTGCGATTAGTTTGGGCTTAGTGCTAGGGCCTGGTTGTTACATACTAGATATACATATAACATGTGTCTTGTTATGACTAGTTTCATCTAGCAGTTGACTTCTTCATTAGTTTTTTCTCAGTAAAATATGCAAGTTTTTTCCATCAACAAAGTACCAAAGTTCGAACAAAATGAAATTTGATAAGGGAGTTCAATTTTTGTAATAAAAGAGAACTCTTACAACAAAGATAGGCTGTAAATCTAACAATTTCATCATTCCTCTCAATATATAACCACATCTCAAAATTAATTAAGAACTAGAGAAGCAATAAGGTGAACCACCTACATAATAATTTACGAAAGAAAAATAATATCGTGGTTTGGTTAATTATAGTTTAAAAAAAAGTGAAGGGTTCATTTTATTGTTTACAAACATAATCTAAAACAAAAAAAAGAAATAATCTCTTAGAGAAATGCTATAAGGAAGTCTTACACCATACACTTCCACCTAACTAACATTTAATTTGTCATTTTTGTCATTTTATTTGAACACACACATATTTAAGAATTAAAATAGAAAGTTAAAAATGATAAATCACATGTTGATTAGTTGGAGATGTATGGTGTAAAGCTTCCATATAGAATTTCTCAATCTCTTAAAAGTTTAGTTTGAATTAAGAATGTTAGATAATCCTAATTCCTAAAACCTAGAATATTCACCAAAAGCTACCCATGCCTCTGCTCATGAATATTCAGGCAAACCATAAATCAACTTCTACTTGGTTTTTTGTTTCTAGAAGCAAGCATTATTAAAAATCTAGTTTAGTGAACAACAATCTTCCCTCAACAAAAAGGAATAGAACCAAATTAGAGAACATACAAGAAACCATCACAAAAATCATCCCAACTTGAAACTGCCAATTGAAATTTCTAGAAACCAACAAGAGAGAAATTGGAGAGAGAGAGAGAGAGAGAGAGAGAGAGAGAGAGAGAGAGAGAGAGAGAGAGAGAGAGAGAGAGAGAGAGAGAGAGAGAAACTTACATAAGGTCTAGTAGAGAGAAACGGCGGTGGAGGCTCGAGATTGGAGAGAGGCTAGGGTTTTGAAGAGAGAGAGAGAGAGAGAGAGAGAGAGAGAGAGTGGGAAATCTATCGAAGATGAGGATCTAGCTGGATTAATGTCACATTGCAAATGACATCATTTTGGTAAGCCAAAATGATTTCATTTTGAAAGAGTATCGCTACTATACTACCCGACTTATACCGCTCACTTTGCCATCATTGATGTGATATTATCAAATGGTACCACGTGATTTATTAAAAAAATTATATTCAAAACAAAATGGCGTCTGAAAATACAAAAAGAGGAAAACTGAAACCATATATATTTCCTCTACCCCTTTTATGTTTGTGTTTTTAATTTTTAATTTTTTTTAATAATAAATCACGTGATACCAAATGGTGGTATTATGTCAATAGGAAAAAGTGAAGGGTATAACTAGGGCGATATAGTAGCATTTTCGCATTTTGCAAATAAACTTAATTAAAAGAAAAATAATTGGGTTTTGGGTTTTAAATGGGGTATCTGCATCCTGTATCGGTACCCACCTCGAGTATGGGAGGTGGGTAATCTAATTATCGACCCGAGTTATCCAAGACTTCCGAATAAGATTGGGAAAACATCTTGCTCGGATGAACAATGCTAAATGTGGCATGCTAATTGTGCATTTTTTATTTTTCTAATGCTTATTAGATATTCATATGATACATGTCATGTTCTGACTAGTTTCACATGTCAATTGATTGCCTCGTTAGGTTTTTCCGTCAATAAAATACTTCAGTTTTTACATCAAGTTTGGACAAAGGGACTATCTTCAAATATAATCCTAATTCCTAACCCTAGAGACTAACTTGAAACTTTTTAAAGCCCATGAATAATAGTAAAAAGTTCAAATCCTAGGGACTTGAACAATAACTTTCTCTATTATTTATTTCATTTTTTCTCAAATCAAAGGTTAAGCTTGGTGGGATGGGTTATGCATGACCATGGCTACATAATAAGTTAAGATTCCAATAGTGGGCTCAACAAATTTTGACCAAAATTTAATTGAAAAATTCACATTTACAAATTTAGCTAGTCAATTTTCAACAACACCAAATAAAAGACTCAACAAATCTATAACTATTCTATTAAAATATTGATTTTGACATTTTCATTTATTTTAATTCTAATTGTAATTTGAATATTTATTCATTATTAAAAAATTACACATTAATTTTTTAAAGTTTATATTATTCTAATGTATAAAATTTTGTAACGATCTTTTTTTATAACAGTCATATTTTTTCAACTATAGTATAGATGCAAATTAAAATAAAAATCTACACAAATGATTAAATATATTTAAGAAATGGAAACTAGGGAATGCAACAGGTAAGAATCGAAAAGCAAGAGGGAGAGGGAATTTTTTATGCCAAAATAATATTTGGCTAGCAGCTGGGGCTTAATAGATTTGGCCAGTAGATTTGATGAAAACTAAAATTTCTATAGCTTTGTTGAGTCCACTATAGTCCCTTTTGATGCTTTCTAGTCAAATATTGGCCAAATTTTGACTTTGTTGAGCCTATTACTAGTGCTCTAAGTAGTATTTGATTTTATGTAAACATCTTTTGTAAGCCTTTATAACACCATCTACATTAATAATAAAGCATGCAAAGTTGAACCAATTTTGTTCTTGGTTTATCAATTGGGGGGCTTAGGACCTCTTGAAGTGTCCTAAAAAGGAGATTCGGGGCTTCTCAAATTGCCCCAAATTATCATGTTACGCATTCAATTAGTTGGGCACATAACAATTGGTATTCAAAACTAGGTTGTCATGTTGATCCCATACTTGATCTCATGGGAACTTGAACAACAATGAAAACAAGTGTGTAGAGAAAAAGAGAACGTGAGACAAAGAACAAATGAATAATAGAATGGTGGATATTGAATCAATCTATCATGATTGGGAGCTTGTAGTCTTTAGAAAGAAGGCTGTCAATACCATCATAAAAAAGAACGAAGAGGGACCAAGAACATAGGAGGCTTTAGCAGTTGAGGAGACCAAGAAGGAGTCTCACAAGACATTCAAGAGAGGACGAGAGAGGTATCCAAGGAGAAGAAGTCCAAACAACTAGAATTAATTTCTACTTATCCTCCATATTCTCAAATGATCAAGGAGGCCATTCTAGTAACCACGAATGAGAAAAACTAGTATAACCTAAAAAATATCATCAAATATAGGAAAAACAAGCACAAGCTTGCAAAGATTGATAATGAGACAAAGTCTAAGCCAAACACAGTGGTTACGAAGGCAAGATCTCTGAGCATTTCATTATGTCAAAGATATACGCAAATATGGACAAATATTCATGAACAGACTTATGTGATATGAAAGAAATTATAGGTTTTACAGGGTGTGGTATCATCAAACAAGAAAAAAAAAAAGAAAAAAAAAATGAAGTGCCAAAATTATTCTTGCCCTTGAAGGCAAGGGAAACTTCAAAGGGTGGAGAATGTCACTTGTTGGGTATAAATTGAGCTAGGGTCTAGCTGTTGGAAGTCCATTGCCAAGGATGAAAAAAAAGGGATATGGATTGCCAAGAGATAAAGATAGAGAAAGGAAGAGATAAACTAAAAGTGGTTGGTTGACATATAAAAATGTGAAAGTGACATAAAGCAAACATGATTAAGCTACTAAAGAGATAACATCAAAGAAGGAAGAAGACATCTACAAAAGGAGTGGACCTCTACAAACGTGGACACTTCTCCATACTCTCTTGGGACCCTCTCTCTCTCTCTCTCTCTCTCTCTCTCTCTCTCTCTCTCAATTTCTACTCGTACAACATTTTCTTTAACCTCTCCTCAACCTAATTTTCTTTAATAGATTGAGAGTAAAGTGAGGTCACGAGAGATTGTAAAATCACCAAACATAGTGGATTTCACCCTAAAAAAACTTGTAGACATAGTCCTTTATGCTAAATCAAGACCGTCTAAGCACCGTATCAACTTCAAAGCATCATCTTGAGCCATTTGGCCATACTGTTGGCTTCTAGCCTCGTTAAAAACTTGTTTTAACTATTGGTGCTGTGTATGAGATTTGATTCATTGCTCTCCAAAAAAAAGGTAGTCTATTCCCGAGAGGATATCTCTAGAAAACCATGTGAGTCGCCTTGTTGATTTTCCCATGTATGAGTTTTAATTCAAGATCCCAAATTGTCTATTTTTTTAAAAAGAAAAAAAGAAATTACATGGCACATTGTAGATGAGCCATGAAATGTGTGCCCCTGAATTTCAAAGTTGATGGGTAGTAACTCGCCACCTCGACCCATGAAAGAATGAGCACCCAGCTCTACCATTTGTGTGGGGGCACAGGAGGGCACGGAGCCAATTGTAGGCACCCCTAAACTCTGGCAGCGACCATGAATTAGTTGTACTCACTCCGAGAGCCTAAGCTCATCCAAAGAGACACATGCACAAATATTTCATACAACCCATAAGTGTCAACAACTTTCCCAACATGCCATGAGAGGTGAGCAGGGAGCCCACCACCATATAAACTTAAGTGGGCAAACACGAGGATTGCCCACCATGCCCCGAGAGGCGAGTCAAGTAGCCAACACATCAGATGGCACATATTGGGATGATGGGGCTTTTCCCACTAGCCCCTCGCAGCTAGTCGCACCAGAAGTCAACGGGCTTCATGATTGCCACCATGAGCTCGCCTGTTGGAAGCTAGGTTGTATGGCGGGCAACATCCAGCCATGTTGATGGGCCCTAAGGCAGACCAACTCTTAAGGATTAATTACAAGATTAAGAGCCACGAAAATCAAGGGAGCAATGCAATAATTGGTGCAATTCAATTGGGATGAAACCAGCAAGAGCCCAACACTCATAATGAGCTTGAAAGAAGGAGAACCAGTTTCGATCCACTTGATCCAAGCTATGGAAGATACGATTTGGGCCTATTGTTATTGAAGGCCATGGACTTATTTATTTCATTAAAATGACTTATTTTATTAGTCAAATGAGTTAATCTAGAATAATTGGGCTTGGGGGATGTCCAGCCCACACGTCTTATTTCTAATGAATTAGGGTTTTTGGGAAGGCTTTGTATTTTGGCCAAGGACATATTTGAAAAGTTATTAATTTATGTGAACTAGGGTTTTAGAAGTTATTGTAGCGCGATACTGTTCACTATTGGGTTGGTTTTCCAATATTGTTGTTAGGTCTCAAAGTGAGTTGATTGGAGTTCACATCATTTGGTATTCATTTCCAATCAGGTCTGATTCTATCTTTTATTTATTGCATCGTAAATTCTAAAATTTCAATGTTCTAGGGTTGCCAAAAAAAAAGGTGTAGAAATTATTTTTCGTAGGGCTGCCAAAATTTGTACCATCTAGGGTTTGAAATTTCTAGGGTTTTATTGATTCCCTTCTATTTCCTTGTCAATTTATATGTGTTTGAATTCAATTGTTTGATTATCACAATTGAATATTTTTGTTTGTGGTTGAATTGTTGAGAAAAGAAAAGACAAGAAAGGAAAGGAAAAGAAAAGAAAAGAAAAAAGAAGAAAAGAAAGGAAAGGAAAAGAAAAGAAAAGAAAAAAGAAGAAAAGAAAAGAAAAGAAAAGAAAAGAAAGGAAAAGAAAAAAAAAATCGAAGAAAAAAAATCCAAATTTTGATTTTATTGATTGAGCCTTATCTTTAAAGGGGCTGAATATATCTTTCTAGTTGGTATCTTATTTCATAATTACTCTTTCCATTGTATAAATTCCTTGAGTTTTGTGTCATTTTATTCCTTCTGTGTTTTCTCTTGTACTTTGTTTCTTAGACTTAATTACTAGTTGGAACAAAACAAACTTGTATTGTCTTGATTGAGTTCAATTAGTTCTTAAAGAACTTGAGTGGGTAAAACTCTTGAGGTAAAAGGTAAGAGAGTGAGATCATTATTGAAAAAAAGCCAATTAAGAGTGATACACGAGTAGAGTGCCATTATTTGAGTATAAACACGTAAGGGAGCGTGTGGGGTCTTTTTTTTTCACTAACATTCTTTTTTGTGCAGAATGTACTATTTAACAAAAGTTTGAAATGTTAAATTTGAAGTTGGGGAAGTGGGGGATAAGATGGAACACAAGGTGCATTAATTAGAAGTTTGCAAAATGGGAGAGATATGAGGAGACGTGAGCCTAGTATTAAGAATATGTACGATAAGAATGAAGAGTATGTCGAGTCTCTTGTTGTTAGGCGTGCTCCCAATACAGAATTTAAGATGGATGATATAGAGCAACAAAGAGAGAACATTTTTCATACTAGATGCCACATTAACAACAAGGTTTGTAGTATGATCATGGATGGGGGAAGTTGTACTAATGTTGCTAGCACTACCTTAGTTGAAAAATTGAATTTACCTACTTTAAAACACCCTAGACCATACAATTTGTAGTGGTTAAATGATTGTGGGGAGGTTCGGGTAAATAAGCAAGTGTTAGTATCTTTTTCAATTAGGAAGTACAAGGATGATGTGCTTTGTGATATAGTGCCTATGCATGCTGGCCATATTTTGTTGGGGAGGCCATGGCAGTATGATAGGAGGGTGATCCATGATGGAGTTAAGAATATGTATAGTTTTGAAAAGGATAGAAAAACAATCAAACTTGCTCCTTTAACTCCAACACAGGTCCAAGAGGACCAACTGAAGTTGAAAAGTGAGATTGATCAAAAAAGAAAGAGTGAAACTGAGGTTGATCAACAAAGAAAGAGAGAAACTGAGATTGATAAAAAAAGAGAGAGTAAAAGTGAGGTTGAGGAAGAAAGAAATAGTGAAACCTCAAGCAAAAGAGATAATGAGTTGAAAAAAAGTTGTGCGGTTGAAAGTTAAAAAAAAATGTTAAAAAAGACAGTGAGAAAGAAAAGGAGAGTGAAAGAAAAAAAGAGTGAAAAGAAAACGAGTGAAAAGAAAAGCTGGAGTGAAGAAAGTGGGAGAAAAACAAAGAGAGAAGTGAGTTTTTATGCTAAGGCGAATTTTACTACTAACGGATTTAACGAATTTTTGCCTAGTATTGTTATCTCTTTGTTGCAAGGATATAAGGTCTTAATTCCTAACGGAGTGTTTAGTGGATTGCCACCTATTAGAGAGATAGAGCATTACATTGATTTTATACTAGGTGTGACAATCCCTACCCGACCTTTCTTTAAAGAACATAAGTCCTTGACGCACTTTATAGGACACTGTAAGTTGAATAGAATGCATGCCAAGTGGGTGCAATTCATTGAGATCTTTCCTTATGTAATCAAGTACACATAAGGTAAGGAAAATTTTGTGTTTGATGCTTTAGCAAAAAGGTATGTCTTTGTCATCATTTTAGATACAAAATTATTGAGACTTGAATATGATAAGAAGTTGTATGTTAATGATGATGGCTTGGCTAGTGTGTATAAAATATGTGAGAAAGTATCGTTTGGTAATTTCTATAGACTAGATTGGTACTTGTTTAGAGATAATAAAAATTTTGTGCCTAATAGTTCTATGAATGAGTTGCTTGTGCTTGGAGCACATGAAGGTACTTTGATAGGACATTTTGGTGTAAAGAGGACCTTAGAAGTGTTGCATGACCATTGGTGGGAGTATTGTTTCCCATTCATTGAGTTTGCATATAGTTGGAATGATCCCTTTGGTGTAAAGAAGAATTTACGCGTATTGCATGAAAACTTTTGGGAGTATGGTTTGCCATTCATTGAGATCGCATATAATTGGAGTGGTCATTTTGGTGTAAGGAAGACTTTAGATGTGTTTCATGAACGTTTGTGGGAGTATCATTTTCCATTTATTGAATTGTTACATGAACGTTTGTGAGCGTATGATTTTTCATTTATAGAGTTTGCATATAATAGGACCATGCATACTACTACTTCAAATTGTCATTTTGAAATTGTTTATAGTTTTAATCCATTTATTTCTTTCGATTTAATGCATTTACTTGTTGATGACAGAAGTAGCTTGGATGGACATTTCTAAATTCTTGATAAAATTAATGATACTTCATATTTAGTGAATCTTCCAGGTAAGTATCATGTGTTTGCTATTTTCAATGTTACTAACCTTTTTCCCTTTGATCCAGGTGGAGATTCGAGGTCGAATCCTTTTGAGGAGATGGGGAATGATGGGCCCCAAGGCGGACCAACTCTTAAGGATTAATTACAAGATTAAGAGTCACGAAGATCAAGGGAGCAATGCAATAATTGGTGCAATCTAATTGGGATGAAGCTAGCAAGAGCCCAACACTCATGATGGGCTTGAAAGAAGGAGAACCAGTTTTGATCCACTTAATCCAAGTTATGGAAGACATGACTTGAGCCTATTATTATTGAAGGCCATGGACTTATTTATTTCATTAAAAAGACTTATTTTATTAGTCAAAGGAGTTAATATAGAATAATTGGGCTTGGGGGATGTCCAGGCCACACGTCTTATTTCTAATGAACTAGGGTTTTTGGGAAGGCCTTGTATTTTGGCCAAGGACATATTTGAAAAGTTATTAATTTATGTGAACTAGGGTTTTAGAAGTTACTGTAGCGCGATACTGTTCACGCTACAATACCCGCGGCTCACTTAGGGTTTTGGGGGATTGTTTATTTAAACCGATTGTAGCCTAATTTGAGAAGGTTAAACAATATTAAATTTTCATTGTGAGTTGAGTTTACTCATCTTGTTATTGATCGAACTTTTGAACTTATCAAAGGTAAATCACAACCTTTGTGGCATTCTTCCTTTGTAATTCGGGTTCTTGAGACGGGTTCTTCAACGGATCTAGATTTTAATATAATCTAGGTTCTTGAAACGAGTTCTCAACGGGTTTAGATTTTCCATCCATAGACTTGATTTTGGATTTCTTGGGTTGGTTTTCCAATATTGTTGTTGGGTCTCAAAGCGAGTCGATTGGTGTTCACATCACATGTGGTTCCAAGCCTCATTTCTCTAGCTTCATGCCCACTGATGCCACTCCTCGCCACAGGGCGAGTTTGAAGCTTACTTGCTCTACGCTTCATCGCTAGAAGTCAATGACGACTTTACGCTACCAAGCTCTGCCTCCTTGGGGCCAAGTGAGCCAAACCTCATGCATCCTTCTCTGACTTGGGTTGAGAAGTAGTGCATATGGATGCTCCTCAATGCATGTGATCCATCCATGCATCTGCACATTGCATGCATAAGATGGCCTCTATTCCTAATATCTTCACACTAAATCTTTAGATACATGAACTAAGATAACTTACCACTAACCATATTTTTATGTGTTGGTATACTTTTTCTTGGGCGACTTGAAAGCATAGGTGATAGGTCGTCACCCAAAAATGTCATACCATATATAAGCTAAAGCCATAGAACCAATGAGTGGAACAAAAGAACGCATGAGCAGAGCATGTGTAACACCCCCTTCCCGTAGACTAGGAGTGTCACGTAATTTCCATAAAATATAGCCCGACAAGAGATCTCAAATTTAATAACATCAAACTAAATGAATAATCAAAGCTTGGCATTAAATTCAACTGCTTCATCCAAATTTGGCCCGCCTGCTTGTACTGATCATCTTCACCCGGTTGGTTTAATAAGTTGAAGACTTAGAAAGAACTCATCACAATGTAAATATAATAAACACAAGGTTTTCATAAAAAATTTCATGCTTAGAGCTTAAAAACATGACTGATCATACTAATGCTTATGTTATGCATGACTTGTCGTGATTTATCTGAATTAACTGACTAATTTAACTGATCTGATTGGCCAACATACTTGACCCTATGTAAGAGGTTGTGCATTGACCCCACGTCCTGCTACAGCAAGGGAAGCTTACAATAGTATTCTGACATACTATGGTAGACCACGCTTGAGTTTGTGGGTTGCACATCCACCATGATCTGAACTGCATTGGTACCATGCATCTGAATTACCATCTAATTAACTAATCTGATCTTATCTTGCACTTGAACTTAAGATAGTTCGTGTTTTATGCGATGTGAGATGCATGATATACATACTAATATAAATAACTATAAATTTCTAAATCTAAACATGATGCGGAATGGCATGATCGTGTGCTGTGCTAGGTGACATGCTTGCATATGACATGAGTGGTACATAAAAATGATTTTCAAAGAACCCACTTTAATAAAAATTTAAATTAGTTGAACTGTGATGATCCTAATTTGTGATTAGATTACTTCTTAGCTGCACTGCTTCTTGATTCTCACTTTGTAGCTCGACACCTATACGAAGTATAAGATGTCACTAAATCTGTCTAAGAAAATGTGTTTTAAGATCCTACTTAATTAAACTCATGACACTGTAGCAAATAATCAAATAAATATCTCCTTTAACACAAAAATCTATGAACAGCACCAAGCCCAAGCCAAGCTTGCATATTATTAATCTTTTATTTTATAATATTTTTGGTTAACTAGTATGGGTAGTCACTTGAGTTTTAATGGGTATTTTTGAGTAAGCTATGGATGCTAAAAGTTCATTTTGGGAGAACATGGATTTTTGAGCATAAATTACGTTTAGGTGGCCAATATTTTGAAAACTTCAATTGAGATATTGGATAATTTTGGTCAAGCAAAGCCCATTTAATATTTACAGATCAAGTAGGTCTTATTTAATTGATGATAGACTCAACTATTACTTAATAAGTCAAGAATTTGTTTAAAGTTTAAAAGTATTTTATTGGACAAATTGAGCTATTTTTTTAAATGAGTTGTTAAGTGATTAAGGTAATGTAATAAGCCCAATAAAGACCCAATAAAAACCAAGGTCGAATTGTGTATAAAGTCCGAGCCATGCGTGTTTCTTTTTCTACTCTAGGGCTTCTAGCGTTCTATATTTATACACACCCTTAATACACAAACCCACTCTCTGTAGATCCCATACATGGATTGTGACATCCTGTTTTTACGTGTATTTTCACTGAAGGAGTATTTTAATTTAATTAAAATATTAGTTCTTTTATTTTAAATTATTATATTTTAATTGGATTTATTTATTTGTTTTGTGGAGTTTTCTTAATATTAATTATCGTTTTGATTTTAAATTGATGTGTAATTTATTTTAGTTTATTTTTAGATTTAAAATTATGTTGTTGTTTTTATTAAATATTTATTATATTTTAGCTTGATGTGGTGTTTAAATATTTTAATCATTTTATAGCTTTTAAAATTATTTTCGTTGGATCAGTTTATTGACTCAAGATGTGAGAACTGGATCTCACTTTCTTTCTATCCTTTTTCTTTTCTCCTCTTTTTCTTTTTTTTTTTCTCTCTCTCTCTTCTCTCTCCCTCGTGCACGTCCAACCATGTCGTGTTCTCTCCAACCGTTCGGTCGAAGCTCCCAGTCGGCGCCACCTCCAGCCGCCGTGACCCACCTCCACCTCCGGCATGTCCCTCCCACACCGGCGAGTTCTACTGCACCGGTGGTGTGCTACACCAGCCACCCAATCTCTCTCTTTTCTCCTCTAAATAAATGGGTCTTCAAACATTTTTCTCCTCTTTGAGCCACCATACATGGCCAAATCAGCCACCAAGCACCACCAATGGATTCACCACATCAAGGGCTTCCTCTCCATGTCTTTCTTTTCCCCTAACTCTCTCTTTTTCTCCGATGGGTCTCCATAGCTAGAGTTTCGGTTATACCACCGTACGCCGCCGTACACAGCCACCCATGGTGTTTCACCACTACTATCTTGTTCCTCTCATCACCATGACCTTCCCGAAGAAATTTCATGGCCAACGGAGTTGTGTATAGCTCTCACTCTCCCTCGGCCTCTTTTCCTCAAAGTTGGCCGATCTCTACCGTGCGCCGCCACCCACGGCCAACTCTCACTTCCAATAGCTTCATAAACCTCTCTAGGCCATACCCTCTCAATTCCAAGTCTTGGTTTGTCTCCGTTCGAAAGTGGGTATTTTACAACCCACGGCCACAGTGTATTTTATACTGTTACGTTGTTTTTTCTCCGCCGTTTGCAACGTCGTGATCCTTCGAAAATTATCTTATAGCGTTGTAAGTAATTTTAAAACTCTATTTTAGATTTAAATATATTATTACTTTTTCAATAAATTCATTGACTGGTTGGTTAATTCCAGACTGAGTCCGAGGAGTCGGGGGTCGGATGGATTGAGGACGGAGTTCCTTGTTATTGTTGATCTTGTTATTTATTGAATGGATTGTGTCTTGAGGTGTGCATTGCATGGTGCATTCATGTGCTTTTATTAAATTGAGAAAAACTGGTTTTACTTGTGTAAATGGGTTTTCGGGTGCGTGTGTATCACGACCCCAAGTCGGGATGGGGTATTATCTCGATGGAACTCCTCTGGTCACTCGAGAGTGGATAATACTGAGTGACATCCCCTGAGTTGTCGCTGGGCGAGGACCGGATCGCACGATACGGTAACGCTGTCATGTCGACTCCGTGGTTCCTAGGCTGGCGGGGACTAGAGGATGGCCTGGTCCAGGTACGCGCTGGGCGTGAGACTGGGCATCGCTCGTTTAGGTGTCACATACGTGGTCGTTACCTGCGGTGTGGCACAGGAGCCAGAGTGTGCAAATGATCCATAGGGGAGATCATGGTGCATGCGATAATTGGAACGGGTTTTGGATATTGGATACGGGCCATTTTCTCAGGTTAAATTTGAGGTTTTGTGATCCATCTTCTGGGAAAATGGTGGTGTGCTTGATTTGGGCCATTATCTGGGATATTGGCAAGGATTTGTTTAAATGATATCTTTTGGGCTAAAATGGGATTTTGGCGTACGTGAAAAACTGAGGTTTTTTGGGATATGTGCATTTGGCATTCTTTCATGCATATTGTTGAGTATAATATGTTTTTATCTTGTGGCATTTTGATCTTTACTTACTTGCGACACCATTTTGGTACTGTAGATTTTTATGCAGATGTCGAGGAGGAGGAGGGGGCTGAGCCCGAGGAGGCGATTCTGCCAGAGTTTTGATTTGGAGTTTTATACCTTGTAGTTTGGTTTTGAAATGGTATTTGAGGCTTGTAATATTTTATTATGTATGTTTTAATCGGGTTTGTATTAAACAAAAATTCTGGTACTTAGTTATAAGACTTTTGTTATCCGCTGCGTGTTTTTATTTGCACACTTGTTGCATGTACACACACTTGGCACTTGGCGATAGGGTGGTGACCCGTGTTGTCATCATCTCGACGTCTCGTTTCCACGTGTCCGTACGTGGGATTTGGGGGCTTCACATGGATGGCCGCACCCTTCCTAGCTCCATGTTCTAAGCATCAACAACCAAACCCACTCCCCACGTACAACATATTTTGTCAATTGGCCTAGCCCCTCCTCAAGTACTATATATTTTGTTCAACTACCCATCACCCCACACCCAATCAATAGTTGCTCCTCCCCATCACTTTCTCTCCTGCACTTTTATTTTCGTTCTCATCCAACGTAGACATCTTTACTTTTCTATGAGTTTTGCCACCTCCTAGCATAGCCACACCTGCAACCATGTGCTATCCAAAACCACACGACTGGAAACCAACATGCATTGTAGCCAGTCCGTTGCACCAACTGAACATGCACCACGTAACCAATTCAACCACCGTCAAACACTTACCACTGAACCAGCCTCTCCAATTACTTTCACAACACCTCCAAAAGCCAACCACCATAGCCCTAGCCTCCATCATAACCTCCCTTCCTGCGTCATCTAAATGTAAGAGTTTCAAAAGCAAAAACTCTATGTCTCACACACCCATAGCTAATGGGTTTATATTAGTTCAATTTTATCACTTAATTTATTGAGTTACAGTAGGACTAGAATGCCTCTATACCTAATCACAGTAAGACACAAAGTCTCTAGATTTCATGATGACTGAAAATCTATAAATAGCATTAAGGGGTTAAATGGTTCTCACCTACAACATCATTGTGCCTCTAGCCATGGGAAGATATTTGGAGGTAAAGTTGTGTGTCAGAGTTTACTCCCAAAGAAGAATTCTGATGATGCAATTAGTTTATCCACATAATTTAAAACTAGAGGGAACATTTTGTGTGTTGGCGATCATTCCCAAAGGAGGGACCTCAATGACACATTTAGTTCATTCATAATAGTTTAAATTCTTGATAATACATGGTTTAAATTTTGAACTTAAAACTGGAGGGAACATTCTGTACGTTGGGATTCACTCCCAAATGAGGGATCTCGATGACATTATTAGTTCATCCATAATAATTTAAATTCTATTATTATTTATGTGTGTCGAAATCAAAGCATAATATGATCAAAATGCTTTTCTTGCAGTAAGTATATGAATATCATTACAAGTTTCATTATAGAATGTATTCTAATATAGAGAAACATGAGTATGCCAAATTTACACTAAGAGTTTTAGATCCTAGTTTATCCATTTTAAGTTTAACATCAATTATTATTGAGAATAGTGATAATGGTCAGAAAAGTAAAATGTTTAAGAAAATTGAATTAATTACTACATATTAAACTACATGAATTTTATAGTTTTGTATATAATGGTTTGCTTTAGAGGCATTATTATTTCATTAAAATAATGAGATATGAACAAATTAATAGAATGGTTGTTAGCTAGATACAAATTTATTTTGTTAATTTGTATGAAAACTTATTTGTATAATAATTATGTCAATTGAAGTTTGAAAGAAACAGTAACGCATGAAGGTTTAGGTACCCTAAGCATAAGACATGATTCGAAGGGAAGGGTAAACCTTTTTCTGTATAATTTTCGAATTAGATCTTATACATGTTTATGCATTCTTTTTAAATTAAACTCAAGTACAAATGTTCAAACTTCAATTTGTTTCAATATGCTATTTATATTGGTTCCATTTTTCTTTCCAATAAAGTTACATTTGTCATGCCTTCATAATAATGTTTTTATTAAAAGTTTTTTCACTCATGAGGTATGTACTAGAACCAAAGGAAAAATGATTTATGAAAAACTTTTACAATTTATGGCATAGAATTTGAAACATAATTTGTGGCATAAAAGTTTAGAAAATATCTTCAAGAAAAGTTATAGAGATTAGTAAATAAAACATTTTCCACATTTAGATTTTCTAATCTCAGGATGTGTGTTGATTTGTATAAAAGGAAAGCAAATCAAACATATCAATAAAAGATGCCACAAGAAATAGAGAGTTTCTTGATATAATACATATAGATGTATGTAAATCTTTCTTTTCTCTCTATAATACTTGATAGATAGAAGTGTTTCATTACTTTTATATATGATTTTCATGGTATGACTCTATCTATCTACTACATGAGAAGTCTTAAACCATAAAAAATTCTTGAGGTACTTCTCATGGGGAGGAATTGCAGTTAGATAGAAATGTGAAAATCATTTAATTGAATTAAAATAGTGAAAAATATTAAGAGTTGGGCTATAATGGTTTATAACTTATATTGTGTTTTTAGTAATGTAGCTTTAATGATTTATTTTGAGTTATGAATTGATTTAAGGCATATGCATGTATGGATAGTCAAATTAAAGTAATATTTTATAACCCAAATGAAAGAAAGTTGAATCCTATAAATAGTTATTGGATACATTATCATTACTGATTACTAAGGGAGATTCAAATGATCTAAAATGTATT
Organism: Carya illinoinensis; assembly: GCF_018687715.1. Taxonomy (NCBI): domain Eukaryota; kingdom Viridiplantae; phylum Streptophyta; class Magnoliopsida; order Fagales; family Juglandaceae; genus Carya; species Carya illinoinensis. Next base: position 44,598,720 of record NC_056760.1, read on the forward strand.
GTTTCTATTTTGAATTTGAGAAAATTGAAATGTCAAATTTCTTATGGTTGTTAAAATCAGTGGGAGTATGGAAACTAGAGATGTGATTGTCGTGAAGTACATTCTAGTACTTTTGAAAATTCTTGTAGTTTCAGTTTATAATTATCTTAATGATAATATGGAACAACAAGTAAATGATCATCTACCTCATCAGAGAAACACCACTGAAGAATTGGCCATAGAGATATCAGAATAGGTAACCTCATGGAATTTTTTTGATTTACTATTTAGTTAAGCTACGTGGTGTATCTTCAAAATTTAAATTTGATATTGAAACAAATAAAATTTTACATATGTTTTCACAAATTATAGAAATAGATGATTTTATAACAGATCAAACCATAAAAAAGTGATTGAAATCAATGGATCAATGTAAAGTCTGTAATTTTGTCTAAATTGTTTGAAATGTATGAAAAGTCGAATGGAAATTGTGACGCCCCCAAATCCCCACGTACGGACACGGGGAAATCGAGACGTCCGGATGATGACAACCCGGATTACCACCCTAAGACGAGTGCCAAGTGTGTGTAAGAGCAACAAATGTGCAAAAGGAAACGCAGCGGATAACGAAAGTCATATAACTAAGTATCAGAATTTTTCTTGATATAATACAAAGCTGTTCAAAACATACATATTAAAATATTACAGGACACAAACATAATTTTAAACTAAATACAAAGCATAAACTTCAGCACCCCGGCGGAGCCGCGTCCTCGGGCTCAGCTTCCTCCTCCTCATCCTCGATCTCTGTACCAAAATCTACGGAACCAAAAATGGTGCCGCAGGTAAGTAAAATCCAAACACCACCAGATAAATACATATAAAACTCAAACAATATGCATGAAGTATGCCCAATGCACATGTCTTATAAACCACATCTCAAAACCCATAAAAACATATTTTTTCACACACGTCAAAAATCCCATTTGGCCCAAAAACATATCCTTTCCAAATATCACGCCAAAAGTCACATTTGGCCCATATCCATCTCAACCCATTATCCAATTAATCCGTATGCACCATGACTTCCTCTAGGGGTCATTCGCACACCCTGGCTCCAGTGCCACATTGCAGGTTACGGCCACGCATGTGACACCTAACGAGCGATGCCCAGTTCCCCGCCCCGCGCGTTCGTAGCCAAGCATCCTCTAGCCCTCGCCAGCGAAGGGCCACGGAGTCGGTCCGTAGAGCGATGCCCGGTTCCGCGCCCGGCGCGTTCGTAGCCAAGCATCCCTTAGCCCTCGCTCCCGTCGTCGCCCAACGACAACTCAGGGGACGTCACTCAGTTTATTCCGCTCCCGAGTAACCAGAGGAGCTCCACCGAGATAATACCCCATCCCGGCTTGGGGTCGTGATACACACGCACCCGAAAATCCACTTACACCAATAAAACAGGCTTTTCTCAAATTAAATAAAACGCACGCACATGGACCATGTAAATGCGATTTCAATGCACAAAACGATCAACCAACCATAAATCAATAAAACAAGCAACTCCGTCCTCCATCCATCCGACCCCCGAACTCCTCGGACTCAGTCCGGAATTAGCCAACCAACAGATAAATAATTATTGAATGAGCAAAATATATTTAAATCTGAAATTAGGGTTTGGAAAATACTTACAGTGCTAAACGGTATTTTTAGAAAACACGCAGCGTTGCAAACGGCAGAAAGAAAGCAACGTAATAGTGAAAATTCACTGTGGCCGTGGGTTGTAAAATACCCACTTTTGAACGGGGACAAACCAAGGCTTGGGATTGATAGGGAATGGTCTAAGGAAGATTATGAAGCTAGTGGAAGTGAAGTTTGGTCGTGGGTGGCGGCGAAAACGGTGGTTGATGGCCGGATTTTCCAAAATGGAAAGCTAGCTCGTGGGAGCTGTTCCGGTGGCTATTAGAGGCCGGAAACGGGTGGGTTAGGACAGCAAGGAACCAGTGATGAAGTGGTGAAGAGGTGGTGGCCGGAGGTGGAGCGACGGAGGCGGATCGGGGCAAAAACCGTAGGGCTTCTTGGGCGTTTTCCGGCCAAACAGCTGGCCGGATGGGGCTGGGGTTCGGTGGGGTGGTGCGCCGGCAGGAGGGGGTTCGACCGGTGGGGGTGGTGTCGACCACGGTGGCCGGACGGCGGTGGGTCGGGGCTGAGCTGCAACCGGCGTGGGAGAGGAGAGAGAGAGAGTCGACGCACGGGAGAGAGAAAAGGAAGAAGAAAAAGAAAAGAAAGAAAAAAAGAAAAAGAAAAAGAAAGAAGAAAAAGAAAAGAGAAAAAGAGAAAAAGGAAAAAGGGAAAAAAGAGATGTAGGAAGAAATGAGGTCCAATCCTCACTCCAGACAACAAAACAAATCCGCCGAGAATGAGATTAAAAACCGTAAAACAAATAAATAAATGAAACACAACATCCAACAAATAAAAACCAAATTTAAAATGCAATAATTTAAAATAAATAAAGCATATTATTAATTAAATTAAAAACAACCATTCAGTGAAAATACACGCAAAAGCAGGTCATCACAGAAATGGGTCTTGGAGACAAAATCTTGACTTTAAGGGCAATGTTAAATGATATAAAGTTAGACTTGTAATTAAGGATTTCACTCAGAAATGAGCAATGATCAGAGAAATTTTCTATTAGACCTGAAAGAACTCATTGATGATCACTATGACATTAATAACTCATTATGATCTAGAGTTATATCAAATAGATGTGAAAAAAAAATTCTCGAGTGAAAGTCTGAAGTCTACAAGAAACAAATAAAAGGATTACTAAGACGAGGTAACAGATTTCTTGAAAATTGATATATGAAATTTGATAATACCAATACTGTTTTGGGATTAAGAAAAATATGTATTGTTAATGTATATACTCGTAAGTCAGTGGGAGTATATTTACATTTTGGTTATGCATGTATATGACTTTTGGCAAGTATGAATTATGGTTTGAAGGATGGCATTAAAGTTATATATCTAACTAACTTTAAAAATGAAATTTATAAACGAGACATCTTTCTTAATTGGTATTGAATTTTAATACCAAGATAATGATTGTTAAGATTGTCTCGGTATAGTTGCATACAGTTTGGAAGATTTTACATGAAGAATTGTTGTTCAATAGATGCTTTAAAAACAAAATGTGACATGCTTTGATGTGAACCCGTGGAATTTGAATCCCTTGAACCTACAATCAATTTGAAAACTCACCTAAGAAAGTCAAAATTAAGTCAATTGGATGGAAAAATCTAGACTCGTTGAGAACGCATTTCAAGAACCTAGATTATATTAAATTCTAGACCTATTGAAGAACCTGTCTGAAGAACCTAGATTAGAAAGGAGGAACGCTACAAAAGTTGTAATTTACTTTTGATAAGTTCAAAAGTTCAATAAAGAACAAGAGGATATAAATTCAACTCAAAATGAATAAAATTCATTAAATGTTATAAACTTTCATATTTTGTTTAAAATGAGGCAACAAAGAATATTTAAACTAAAACTTCACAAAACCTTAGGTAAAATAAGGCCCCATCTTTCAAAAATGCCCCTGAGTGAATAGTGCCATGGCTACCTACATTAACTCGACTACAATAACCCTCTTGAAACCCTAGTTCAACAAAATAATAACTTTTCAACATGCCCTTAAGTTTTTCTTATAATAAACCCAATTATTCTAAACTAATAAAATAAGTCTTTTAAATGAATTAAACAAGTCCAAGGCCTTCAATCACATAAATATAATAATAAACCATAATTTATTTGCACTTTTCCATTGCTTGTATCACATGGATGAGAACTAAATCTCTTTCTCTCAAACCCATCTTGAATATTGAGCTCTTGCTAGACTCGTCCTAAGTAGATTACACCAATTTTTACTTTGCTTCCTTACTCTTCTTAGCTCTTGATCTTATGATTGCCTCATTTAGAACTTGTAGAGGATCTTTAAGACTCGGTTCAACTTGGATCCCATCATTCAAATGATGTGAACCCGTAGAATTTGAATCCCTTGAACCCATAATCAATTTGAAAACTCACTCAAGAAAGTCAAAATCAAGTCAATTGGATGGAAGAATCTAGACCCGTTGAGAACTCGTTTCAAGAACCTAGATTATATTAAAATCTAGACCCGTTGAAGAACTTGTCTGAAAAACCCAGATTAGAAAGGAGGAACACCACAAAAGTTATGATTTACCTTTGATAAGTTCAAAAGTTCAATAAAGAACAAGAGGAGATAAACTCAACTTACAATGAATAAAATTCATCAAATGTTATAAACTTTCATATTTTGTTTAAAATGAGACAACAAAGAGTATTTAAACTAAAGCCTCACAAAACCTTAGGTAAAATAAAGCCCCATCTTCCAAAAATGCCCTTGAGTGAATAGTACTGCGACTATAGTGTCGTGCTATAGTTACTCAACTACAATAACCCTTTTGAAACCCTAGTTCAACAAAATAATAACTTTTCCAACAGGCCCTTAAATCCTTCTCATAATAAACCCAATTATTCTAAACTAATAAAATAAGTCTTTTAAATAAATTAAACAAGTCCAAGGCCTTTAATCACATAAACATAATAGTAAGCCATAATTTATGTTGCACTCTTCCATTGCTTGTATCACGTAGATGAAAATTGGATCTCCTTCTCTCAAGGCCATCATGAATATGGGGCTCTTGCTAGACACGCCCCAAGTGGATTGCACAAATATTTGCATTGCTTCCTTGCTCTTCTTATCTCTTGATCTTATAATTGCCCTATTTGGAACTTGCAAAGGATCTTTAAGACTCGGTCTACCTTGGAGCCTATCATGCTCAATATTTTATAGTGTTCTCGAATTGATTAGGTTGTTAAAGAAATTCTATATAAGATGGTTGAACTTGATGGTTGCCCAAAATTGTAAGTAGCTGAACATCAGTTTTACCGTTAATATCCTTGGTTGTTGCCAAAGTAATCCAAGGATGTTTGACCCAAAAGCTGTGAAAAGAGTGCATTGTTATTTACAAGAATTTAAAGACTATATTGTTGTCTTAAGAAGAACTGATAGCCTTAAGGTAACTAGATATTCAGACCCTATTTTGTGGGATTACTCTATAATGGAAAATATAGTTATGGTTATATATTTTGCTATCTAGTAGAGTTATTTTATGGAAAAGTGTGAGGTAAATCTCTTAATACTTCATGTGCAATAGGGACTGAGTTTGTGGTATGCTTTGAGGCCACAGTGTATGGTATATGATTGAGGAAATTTATCTCAAGACTTGAAATTGTCGACCTATAGCCAAGCCGCTAAGAATGTATGACAAGAATTTCTTAGAGTATTTTTTCTAAGTATTTAAAGAAATTTTAAAGACCTAAATGTTAAGAAGAAAGTATAGAAACAAATATGTCAATATCAATAGTGTGTTAATGATTATAATTTAAAGAATATGTTGAAACGATGGGTTCTATGCTTATACCAATAATGTGAACATGTTATAGAGATAATTGATTTTTTGAATATTTTGTTACTAGACATTGAAAGATATTTATTATGGTTGTTTCTGTTTTCTTGTCTTTCCATTTTATTGGTACCTTAAATGGTATGGATGAATGACGACAAGATAATGTCTATAATAGCCATGAATTGGAACCAAAGGCCTCATTGTATTAGCCTTAATTGTCCCAATTAAAGATTATGTTAAGTTATTTACTGGTGTTGTGGTACATGGAAATGAATTTGATGGTTATATCATAGAGGACCTGTGACGCCCCCGAATTTTTGTTTGGGATTGGACGGATATCCGAAACGTCGGGACATGTACCACAAGGTTATCTGCCCCCGTTCATGATATATAAGATACAATGTTCCTAACATGCATCTAGCATTATGCAATATTCGCAGCGAATAATTTTTTTTTTGAGCAATACTATGCACCAAACTTATAATATCCCAAATAGTTAAATCGTAATCTAAGCATACTTAACAAAAATAAACATCTACGAGTCTCAGAAGATTGTAATCTCAAATACATGGGAGGCTAGACTCCACATTTATATTACCAAAATACACTATTGAGGAAGTTCATCAAGTAACTCATGTAACTCGACTAATGAGGTCAGAATACTGTCCAAAAACTAGCTATGGAAGTTGTAAGCTCCGCGTCATGTCTGCTGCGTCTAGTCAACCTCCTCTAGTCTACCAGTGTTTGCTCTCTGCTCTGATCCTGACACATCGCCTACCATTCGGGGGGAATGATAGTCGAGACTATCATGGTGAGATTTGATTACAAATCTCAGTAAGTTAACAGGAAACTCCCACACAGGTTAAAGATACATGCATGACAGTAAAAACATGAATGCATAATTAAAGTCGTAAGTAAGTATAACATAACTGGATATATAGGATGTCATAACTGACATAACCTGAACTGAAATATGAATCGAACTTGACTTGACATGACATAAACTTGTACTTAAAACATAACATGGACTAGCAACATAACAAGAACGTAAACTTGAAACATAACATGGACTTGAAACATAGCATGAACGTGAACATACATAACATAAACACGAACTTGAACTTAACATAAACCTGAGAATAACATGACATAAACGTGAACTTGAGATATAATGTGAGCATGAACGTAACATAACATGGACGTGAACTTGAACATAACATGTACGTGAACATAACATGACATGAACGTGAACTTGAAATATAACGTGAACATGAACATAATATAATATGAACATGAGCTTGAACATAACATAAACGTGAGCATAACATAATATGAACATGAATTTGAAACTTAACGTGAACATGAACATAACATAACATGAACGTGAGCTTGAATATAACATAAACATGAACATAACATGATATGAACATGAACTTGAAACTTAATGTGAACATGAACATAACATAACATGAATGTAAGCTTGAACACAACATAAACATGAATATGACATGATATGAACATGAACTTGAAACTTAACATGAAGATGGACATAACATAACTTGAACGTGAACTTGAACATAACATAACAATAAATTTTACTCCTTCATCGTAGTACTCAGCAGCGTATAGCCTTGATCGTAGTACCAGGTAGCGTTTATCATCCTTCTGTAGTACGACAGATTATATTCCTTCACCATAGTACTTGGCAGTGCATAGCCTTGATCACAGTACCAGGTAGCGCGTATTATCCTTGATTGTACCATATTACTTTTTCTTAATTTCATGACATAAACTTTGAATCTTGTTTAATAGACTTAATTAATAACGTGACCATATGGGTGTTACACGGGTCCTCTTGAGCCGTGTGTCCCTGCCGATTACTGCATCACAACATAGGTATCTACACCAGCTGTGAGTGCATTAATACGTACTCCATAGTTGTTGTGGCCCCACGTATTTTACGTGTCACAATTGCTGTGTCTCACGTAGTATATGCTCTACAGTTGTTGTGGCTCCATACTTCATGATCCACAATTGTTGTGGCTCCATGAATTATTTGTGCCACACTTGCTGTGAATACACATAAAATAAAATATGGCATCATCGGCATTAGTGCCTGGCGCGCATCATTGACCAGCTAATTAGGCCCTATTCGCAACCTGTGTTTTTTTTTTTTTTGAAATAGACTTCATTCCAACCAATGAAACCGAAGTTACAACTGTGACTAATCAATACAGGAAAATCCAGATTACTAGCCAAACTGCTCAACTGTGAGGGGCTTCCCCGCCCAAAAATTTCTTTATAGCGGACATTGTCTTAACTTCTATCTACTCTCAATTGACAACAGTCAATTGAGAGAGCGCTCTGTTAAAAAACAGAACTAAAAATGACCTCTCTTCCGAAAAGAGAGATACTATCACGCTCCACCCTCCCTAGGAGGAGAACTACAAACACCCACATTCTTCCAAAGGAGGAGTGAGACAGCCACCCACCTTCCTCCAAAAGGAGGAGTGGGACTCCACTGCTATGGACCTCAAGTCCAATAGCCTATTTCTTTCTATTTATAAAAAAACAAACCAAGTACCTAAAAAACAAAATACATGATTCAATCTAAAACAAAAGCATATGGGCCCAGTCTAAGTACATGAGCCCATTAAACAACTAAGCCCAAGTCTGATTGCAAGAGGAGCTAGGGTTTCATCACAAAACTTTGCCGCCGCCTCCCTTTCTTCAAACAGGTTCACCAGCGCACGGACACCGGCTTCCACAGACGTTCACTAGAGCTGCACTTCGGCAAGAACCGGCTTTTGCACATCCACAAGTCAACCATTTCCGCACCAGTCCCTCACGCAGGTCACCCCCCCCTCCCCGGCCAAGGTTCCATACCACCCAGCACCGCATGCCTCCACTTCTGAGATCCTCTTACCGTCCACCGTGGAGTTGCAGAGTATTGGGCAGGCCAGCCGCATCTACAACCAGAGCATTTTATATACTCTGTTTTATGCTCTGAAACCAAAGCATTTTAAAAAAAAAAAAAACCGACCGGGAGCCTCCTTCCTTTCTTTCTCCGTTCACTTCTCCGACCACTTCTCGTGCATGGCCATAACTTCTTAACAACTCTTATGATAATCGGAAAAGGAAGAGAGAGGGGAATGAGCCACCGGGGATTTGGGCTATGCGCATAAGTCACGGAAACACCACAGTCCCTCACCAAGCAATCTTATTCCAAAAACCAGGAAACTTGAAAAACTAGTTAGCAAAATAGAGAGTAAACTAGAACACAAGAGAGAGGGGGGAAGGGAGGAGGGAGCCGAGGTTCCCACCTCCCCATTAGACGACGCTAGTTTTTCCTTAGAGAGAGGGAGGAGCTTCTCTCTCTAAGAGTGGTTTCTTTTGTCGACCCTATTCGCAACCTGTTGACTGTACTTTGTCAACCCAGGGAATTTCATACCTATTTAGACACTCCAGCATGAATAAAGGAGTTCCACTAGGATATTGCCCCATCCTAATACTTAGGGTCATGATTGACATGAATAACTTAACATAAACGTGATCTGAAACTTTTTTTTTTGATAGAAAAACCTGCTTTCATTGATCAACTTGCAACAACAAAAGGTACATCACTCAAAACAGAGTTCATAACCGCCAAGGGTCCACTCTCAATCCACACCCTCTCGTTGGATTCCTTAATAGATAAACATGCAGCATTGTGAGCTGCACCATTCGCAGACCTGAGAGCGAAAGATAGCTTCCAACCCGGATGAAGCCTCATCACATGCTGCAAATCATCTGTCTCTTGGCCACCCCACAAAAAGTCCTCATTTCTTGAATTGACAGCCTCTATGATTGCCTTTGCATCTCCTTTGAAGACAACATGGTTCAAGTCCATGTCTATACACATATCCAAAGCTCTCTGTAGTGCTGCTTTTTCTGCTTGGGCAACCGAGAAAACCTGGTCCCTTGATGTAGTTAGGCAGGCTTTTAACTTTCCTTCACAATCTCTTACTACTATGCCTATTCCACCTCTATTCATGGACTTATCAAATGCAGCATCGAAATTCACCTTTACAGCAGGCCACTCCGGTAATTGCCACTGCCTACCGGCCACTGCAGCTGACCCCCCTCCCTCTAACCTGCTGCTAACCTTGGAATTAACCTCCCTCAGCACTGAAACTTCAGCCTGAGCCATTGCTGTAATGGTCTCAGGACTCATGAACTGGTCTTTGAAGACAAAAGCATTTCTCCTGCTCCACAGAAGGTGACACAGCATTGCAGCCATTTGTAGCTCCTCTCTGTCGAGTCTTGTTGACATTTCTTTCCATAACTGCTGGAAATCACAGAAGGAACTGTTCCACTTCTTGAGCTCGCTACTGTCAACTCCTCACACATCTCGAGCTGCTGGACAGGTCCACAGGGTATGTATTACGGTTTCAGGCTCTCTGATACAGATAGGACACAGGTTACTCTCCACAATGCTCTTCCTACACAGCATATCTTTGGTTGGAAGTATATTGGATAGGCTCCTCCATACAAACATTCTGATTTTCCCCAGGACTTCCAACTTCCATAGGTCCTTCCACACCCCTGCATTATCCCCTCCTGAAGAGGACTCTCCCCCACTTCTTTTTGAAAAGCTAGTATCCATGTAATAAGCACTTTTGACTGTGAAAGTTCCTTTTGCAGACCCTGCCCATATCCTTTTGTCACTAGCCCCTCTCTTGCTAATGGGGATTGAAAGAATCAAGTTTGCTTCCTCTTTACTGAAGATAGCCTTGACTAGATCCTCCTTCCATGACTTTGTGCTTACATTGATTAAGGCACTCACCTTACAATTTGAATCCAAAGTGTTGGAGGGGGTCTGTACTTGATATGTTACTGGTCGAGGCAGCCACTTTTCCTTCCATATTGATATGTCTCTTCCATTGCCAACTCTCCATACTAACCCTTCTTTCACCAGGTTCCTACTAGACCAAATGCTTCTCCATATATACGATGGAGAACCCTTCAACTCAGCCTCCATCACATCACAGTTCAGGAAGTACTTCTCTTTGAAAACTCTTGAGACTAAGGATTGTGGCTCTTTAATCATTCTCCACAGTTGCTTTGCTAAGAGAGCCCTGTTGAAGCTATTGAAGTCCCTGAAACCCAACCCACATTGGTTTTTAACTGTCCCCAAGCTGCTCCATGATTTCCAATGGATACCCCTTTCTGCCTCTTTTTGACACCACTAGAATTTGGCTATGATAGCTTCCATTTCTTTTAGTAGCTTTCCAGGCATCTTAAACACACTCATGGCATAGTTTGGGATAGCTTGCAACACACTTTTAATTAGAATTTCCTTCCCAGCAGAGGAAAGAAACCTATGCTTCCAGCTATTGACCCTCCTCCACACCTTTTCCTTAAGATTTTTTAAGGTGTTATATTTCGATCTGCCCACTATTGTTGGAAGTCCGAGATACCTGTTATAGTTGTTACACCTTGAGCCATTTACCTGCAGCAAAATAAAATTCTTTGTTTCCTCCCTTGTATTGGAGCTAAAAAACACACTTGTCTTCTCCTGATTTAGTGTTTGGCCCGATGCTTCCTCATATACTGACAGAAGGCCCTTGATCTGGTACCATTCCACCAATTTAGCTCTGCAAAAAATAGTACAGTCATCGGCAAAAAGCAGGTGGTTAATTATGGTTCCATTCCTTGATACTGCAACCCCCTTAATGATGCCTCTCTGTTCAGCACCACTCAAAAGAGAACTGAGAGCTTCAGCACATAAGAGAAATAGATAAGGTGACAAAGGGTCACCTTGTCTCAAGCCTCTTGTGGGTGTGATTACCTCTCCTGGTATGCCATTCAAAATAGTAGAGTAAGTGACTGTTCTGACATAGTTCATTAGAAGGTTAGTCCACTTCAAGCTGAAACCCAACTTAATCAGTATAGCCTCTTAAAAATTCCACTCCATCCTATCATAGGCTTTTGACATGTCTAGCTTAATTGCCATAGAACCCTCCCTTCCTTTCTTTTTTGAATGCATAGTATGTAACAGCTCAAATGCCACCATTATATTGTCTGTGATGAGCCTTTTGGGGAGAAAGGCACTTTGGTTCCACGATATAACCTTTTCCAAGACACCTATCATTCTATTTGCTAAGACTTTGGATACTAGCTTGTAAGCAACATTAGAAAGAGATATAGGTCTGAAATCTTGGACTGAGATAGGCTGGTTTACCTTAGGAACAAGGACAAGATGGGTATGGTTCAAACTCCATGGCATTATTCCTGAACTCAGAAACTCCATTACTGCACTGGACACATCCTGCCCCACAGTCTTCCAATGTTCTTGATAGAAGCCTGCACTATACCCATCGGGACCAGGTGACTTGAAAGGAGACATTTGCTTTAGAGCCACTTCTACTTCCTTGGCAGTGAAATTCCTTTCCAGCTTAGTTCGCATCTCATTAGAAACCTTTAGTTCTATTCCCTGCAGACACTTGTTGATGCATGTAGAGTCAGGTTGAGTGGACTGATAAACTGAATTGAAATAGGCCTTAAAACCTTCTGCTATAGCTTCTTTCTCTACTAATTCATTCCCATTCAAGTCCTTCACTCTCCTGATGGCATTTTTCTTTTTTCTTTGGTTCACACAGGCATGATAGAATTTGGTGTTTCTGTCTCCTTCTACCAACCAGTGTCTTTTAGCCCTTTGTTTCCACTTTATGTCTTCTTGGTTTAAAAGGTGATTAAGGTCCACTTGAAGCTTTTTCTGTTCTCTTGAGTTCTCAGCCCCTGCATTCCTTTGTAAGGAATCTAGTTGGTGAGTCTTTTCTTTAATTGCCTCTATCCTTTCTCTATTCAAATTTCTACTCCACTGACTGAGCTTCCTTTGGGTGGTTTCTAGCTTCCTCATCAAACCTTCCATCATGCTCTTCTCTCCCATACGTTTATTCCATGCTTCTGCTACAACCTCACTACAACCCACCTCATTGTTCCAGCTGGCCTCATACTTAAAGAAATGATGCCATCTTCGAAATGAGCACCTCTCAATACTGAAATATAACAATATTGGGCTGTGATCAGAACAGATGGCTGGGAGAGTCTCAACTGTATGCACCGGGTATAGAGATTTCCAATCAACATTAGCTATAGCTCTATCCAATCTCTCTTTAGTGAAAGATTCATCTTCATGGCAATTGCTCCAGGTGAATTTATTTCCAACCCACCCCAGATCACATAAACTGCCTTCCTCCATCACCTCCCTGAATTGTCTCATCAAATACTCACTCTTAGGATTTCCTCCTTCCTTCTCATCACTGTACAGAACCTCGTTGAAATCACCTATGACCCCCCACCCCCCAACTGCAGGCTTAAAAGATGATAATAATCTCCAGGTCTTATTTCTTAAGCTTGTAACAGGGTGGCCATAGAAACAAGATAGCAACCATCTATTACTGCCTGATTCATCACTCATACGCACATTAATGTGATACTGAGAGTAGTTGATAAGCTCTACCATACTCTCTTCCTTCCACATGAGCATAAGCCCCCCCCCCCCCCCCTCTTCCCACTGCCTCTACAACTACACAGCCTTGAAACCTGAACCTCTTAGAGATCCTACAAGCTTTTGTATACGATAGCTTGGTCTCCATTAGGAAGACCAGCTCGGGCTTCTTTTCCTTGATCAACATACCAAGGTATTGAACTGTTTGAGGGTTCCCAAGCCCCCTACAGTTCCAACTTAGGATTCTCATAACCCCTGGTGGGGCTGCCTTGCAGCCTCCACCATATCCATAGAGAGGGCTTCCTCTCCAAGTATTCCATTCACAGCAAATGACTTGTGTTTTTTCAAGGGGCTAACGTTTGCTAAACTTACCATAGCTAGGCGTTTTTCCCCTTGGGATCGAGTAACCATGGTTGATGAGGATGGTTGCTTCAGATTTCTTGCTAGCCTCTTCCATCTTCAATCAGTTCTTTTACTCTGTGACTCCTGTACAGTACATGCAACTTTGTCTATCCCATTGGCCAGAGAGCTAGCCGTTGTGGTTGAAAGCCTCTGGCTTATGGGCTTTGGGGCCGATAGGATTGGGTCCCCTTCAGGCCCAGCATAGAGACCCGGCCTGCTCTCCTGTTCCTCTAAAAGCTTGTCTTCCCGCCCTTTTCTTTCCCGCTGCTGACCTGCTTTCACTGTATCTCCCATACCGGGTTGTTGCACATCGACCCAGGTTGCCATACCTTCCCCTGACACTTCTGAGGTTCGTACTAGTTCCTTTTCCACTGTTCTTCTTCTAGCTTCGACCGTCACTGGTCCCTGTGTGTTGGAGAAGGTTGATGAAGAGTGCATGTTACTTCCATTGGCTTGCCGATCTCCTCCCTCATTTCCTACACCACCCTCCACCTCTGCCTGCCCACTAGTATCTCTCGTGTACAAATCCTCTCTTCCTTTGTTGTTTCGGTAAGAAAATAAGTTGCGCTTTGAGAAGCTCTCTGCCCTTAGCTAGGATCCAAACTGAGGTTCCGACCCTCCCTCTACTGCTTGATCTGCATGCGTAGCCAGGCAGTCCATCTCTCCATGAACAATCCATCCACACTTGAGGCAGATTCGGGGTAGATTTTCATAACGGAAGTATACCCAGTGCTTTGTTTGCTCTACATTGATGAAGCGACCCCTCGGGATAGCCTTCATCAGTGCTAGCTCTAGTTTTACCCTTAGATACCTTCCCCATCCAGTACCATCTTCTTCTACGTCAACTTCTAATACCCTTCCCACTGAACTTCCGATTTGGTTTCCCCATTCCATAGACATGCACCCTAGAGGCATGTTATGGATTTGTAACCAAAAGGTTTCTTTGTCGAAAACCATCTCCCTAAGGCATAACTTCCCCTCGTATGGGATCAGTACAAACAAAGATGAATCAAAAGACCACGGTTTCCCTTCAAGAACTCTGTACATGTCTGCATGAGTTTCAAAAGAGATTACGAATGTGTTACGTTCCACTTCTTGAAAGACTGCCCTTCTGCTAATACGCCATATTTTTGCCATGGTATTGCTGATCAATGTTTTGCTAACTGGACGGTCTGAACAGACCCTTCCTATCAGACTCTTTTCTCCCTTGCGATCTATCTCTTTGTTTCCAGTTTGCATTATCTCCACTACTTCTTCTTCCTCCTCAGATAGTTTGAGCTTTCTCCATTGAGCCATTAAAACTTCAGCTCCACCACGTTCTCCACTAGCCATGAAAACCACGGGACTGTAGAAAAACACCACCTCTGAAGCTTTGAAAAAGCTCTAGAGAGGAGACTTTTTTGAAACTCAATAGAGAGGAGTCCTTGTAAATATATCCTAGTCAGATCAAAATAACTTCATGATTGACAGGATATAAACGTGATCTGAAACTTGATTTAACATAAACTTGATCTGACTTCTTTACTTAACATGACATACTTGTAATGGTGAATATTACATGATATGATATACATGTAACATGTGGCATACTTAACATGGCATACTTATAACATATAGCAATAAGTAACATAATAGATTATGTAACAGATAAATATTCATGACAGAATAAATCATGCATAACAGATAAACATGTAATGACGTGGCATGACATGGCATATATGATAACATCCATCCATAAATTGTAGTTCTCTTATCCATCTACATACATAGTAAACTGATAGTAAGTTAGAAGCTAACTTACCTTAATCGTCGCGTTTTACGAGAATAAAGCGTGAAACACGAGGAACTGTAAGAGCGTATTCTAAAAGTTAAAAATTTAATTACTAACAATTAGAAATGTGTAAAAAAGACAAATTAGAGTAAAATTACCATTTTACCCTTTACATGTAATAAAATGACCATTTTACCCCTATCTTAAGGATTTCACATCCTAATTCCAAAAATTTTCAAAATTTATATTCCTCATGTAAATTTTGTCCTAAATTCAAATATCAACTCAGAAAAATTTAAAACAAATCACAACTATGGAAAACACACTATAGCCGAAACATCCATAGGCCATTTCTCTTGATTTTTGTTGCAATTCCTTCCAACTTCAAAACTCATGCTTAAACCAAAATTTGGCAAGAAATGTCTTCCTATCCTAAGTTTAAAACCATACTTAAAATATCCATTTAGAAAAAACTAATAATCAACACCAAACTTTTTTGTAAAAAGATCCAAACACTTGAATCACAAGCTTTGACCCTAAATCAAAACATCTCAAAAAATTTCAAAAAAAAAAAAAAAACAATCTTACTTCTAACATATTCATAACATCATCCTAAGATCAACCATGCTTTAAATCATTAAACTAAAGTCACCAAAATTACAAAATAACACTTGGAGTTTTTGGTTTTACACTTAGTCCAAAAACAGAAACGTTTTTCTCAACTAGCTTTGATAAATCTCTTGATCAATGGCTTAAGAAGATGAGATCTTCTAAATAAAGCATCACATAGTTTTAAAATGTGTCCTAAAGAGGATCCAACCATCAAAATTAAAATCACATGGCTAAAACTCAATAAACCATGGATCTAACCTAAAAACATCAAATCTTAGGCCTAATTGAAATCATCTTGCATAGAAAAATCATATCTTTGAAAATAATACTAAATATTTTCAAAATCACATCCTAACATAAAAATAAAAGACTAGGGATCATCATATAAAAATATAAAAGCCTTTAGAATAAGATCAAACTACGAAATATTCAAACTTTCTCCAAACAAAAACTATTTTGCCACTTCCAGTTTTCAAGTTTCTAGATCTACAAAAATCTACATCAAAAGCTTTAGTCATGCAACAAAAACTCAATGAAAACTCTTAAACACATGCTAAAAACACTCCATAAAATTTTTGGACCAAGATATGTCCATTAGCTTGGTGAAAAACTCCAAAACATAACATACTCTCCAATTTCACACCCAGAATGACCTTTCCTTGGTTAAAAATACTTTTGACCATCCAAATGACCATGGAATGATACGAATAATATATCTATGGAAACTAGACTCAAGACGAACAATTTTTATGAAGGATTCATCGTGTGAAAATACCTACAAAGGGTCTAAAAGCTCCATGCAAAAAAACCTAGAAATTTACCCGAGAGAGCTCTTTTGGGTTTCTCTCTAAGAACGGGGTGAAGAAGTGATGAAAGGGAAGGAAGTGTGTCTTGCACGACTCAAGGCTTCTGTAGGGGGAAGATATGGATCTCAATGACTTTGATTGGAGGTGGCTATGTCACATAAAGTATAGAATAGTGAGGGGCAAAGGATAGCCTGCAGAATCTATAAGGTATGGGGGTTGATGGGGTGGGTTTCTCCATCTCATCAAGGCACTATTGGGTGCAGCCAAGGGTAGTGAATGGTTTGCCATGTGGGGAGGGGGGGGGGGTGGGGAGGAACTTCTTCAAGAATCCTTGCCAAGGTGGCCAAATTCGTGGGTCTTGGTGGGCCTTAACCAAGTAGGCTTCAATTTGGGATTTAAAGGGGATTTGGTTAGGTTTTGAGATGCTATCAAGCCCAAATTCAATTTTTCTTGACCCAATCTAATTTTCAAGGTTTAAAATGTTGGATAATGATGTCATAACAAGAGTTTGAGAAATTAATAGCATGTGAAAGTGATTTAATCAAGTGATTAAACATAACGCTTGAAATTGAAGGCCAACTTTAGGGTTTGGGGAAACCGTTTAGGGTTTCAGTTTCAACCAAGCTTTTGGGGTTTTTCAATTGAATTCCAACCATTTAGGGTTTCACTCTTTGACCTGGCTCAATTTGGTTGATCATATGAAAAAAAAAAAGTTTTGCTTAGGTGGCATGATCTCACACATTGATTTCCTTCACAAATACATCTAGTGGTTCCTCTTTGTGCCAAGTGTCTAATACTATTCACTATGTGTGATTAAGATCTTCCCAAGTAGTCAAATAAAACTTTTCTAACCTAATTTGGACATTCCACGCTGTGATTTTGAAAACACTGCACTTAGTATGCTTATCGAGATTACTATTCACTCCAAAGAAATGCATAATAAACTTAGTATTGAAAAATCCAAAATATTCATATTAACCTACAATGAAAATCGTTTACCAAAATTCAACCCTAAAGTGCCCCTAAAAAATAAATTCATAGTTTCAAACAGCTGTTTCATCCAAAATTATGAAAATGAGTTATTATGCTATAAAATCCTAAATATTCAACTGAGTCTAGTGGCATAGCCTATAACATATTCTGACACGTCTAACTATTTCAAAAAATTGAAATTGCATTTCTGGCACCATAATAAGTGATAACACTAACTATGTTAACAGACTAAAATCTTTGCGATTAGTCGATTCGTGAAAATTTATGGAGTTTTCATGAGGTTCCTAAAATCTATAGAAATTTTACCATTGAATTTCTGGCGGGCTGTTACAGGATTGCCATGACTCGCATTAGTAGCTAATTTGACATCGATATTATGGAACTCATTTAATGTATTTTGAACTAAGAAAGTTTTCTAGAAATGAACTTGTACAATATGGTTAATTTCCTATAATAAACCCATGAAAGGAAAATGTTATTTTATGGGCGTATGAAGTGGGAGAATGTAAGAGTTTTATTTAAACTTTATGTCCCACACACTCATATCTAATGGGTTAGATTTGCTCAATTTTATCACATAATTTATTGAGTTACACTGGGACTAGAATACCTATGTACCTAATTATAGTGAGACACAAAGTTTCTAAATTTTATGATGGGTAGAAATCTATAAATAGTACTGATGGGTTAAAGGGTTCTCACCTACAACATCATTGTGCCTCTAGCCATCAGAAGACACTCGGAGGTAAAGTTGTTAGAATGATCATTCTCTCATAATTATGTCAGATTCTCCATCAAATAGATGGATAAAGGTACGTATTTAATTATCAATTTTTTAATTATTGTGGATCATAAGAAATTGAAGATCCAATTATTAATGTTAGAATATTTAACACAAAACTCCCCAAGCCGCCTGCCTCCATCTCACGAAAACACCTCCCCACACAAACATAGCAACCACGTCCTCCATGCACAATGAAAACACCATCATCGAGGCCTTGTTCTAATAAAGAAAAATGGAGCACTATTTCCCCCACCGTGAGCCACCCTTTCGATAAACATAGCCCCATAATAAACCATGGAGACTGTCGCCAATAGCCACATTCACAGCCCTTGTTTTGCATGCATAAATATAGAGCACCATCGCACGCACTCTCCTCCACGCCACAGTAGCCATGGAGAGCCAGTTCTGCACTATTTCTCCACCGGCAGTTCTCAAAGTCCCCACTATGCCACCTCCATTTCTGACCTACAGAACCATAAGCCTCTCTCTCTCTCTCTCTCTCTCTTGCCCCCCATCACAGTGCACTACCATTGTGCTCTGTCGTCGACTCTCTACCCTTGTCCAAGTCCCACCACTGCATCACATTCTTTTCCTTTCTCTATCACATTAATCCCCCTCTCTCGGTAAGCTTCTACTACCTCTCTACTTGCAGTGAATGGCTGCCTGGTTTTCAAATAAAATGAAGTTTCGCCCCCAAAGCTCCTTACACTGATAGTAGAGAAGCTTTGTTTTATATTATTACAATTGTTCCCTCTTAAGTTGTAAGCCAAATCATAATGTTTTGAACTTATATTTCGTTTTGGTTTTATTTTACGATGGGCCTAAGCTATGTAGAAAACTATGTATTATTGTATGTGGGCTTCGTCTCACTTTAAATTAGCCCAAAACGTTGTTTAACAAAAATATTTATGGATTTAAATTATATTAGTTGGTATTAAATTTTTATAGTTAGATTCTAATAGTAAATAATTTAGAGGTTATTGTCTTAGTTGTAAAAATTAAGTATTTTCTATCATGATTGGTGTAGAAAACTATTGTATTATTTTAAGTGGGCTTCGTTGGAGAAACTAAGTATTTTCTATCATAACTTCATATAAGAATAAAGTATTTTTTGTCATGACTAGTGTAGACATGAGCTTATTTTAGCATTCTGTTTCTAAACTGTGAAAAAAAAACAAATATGAGACCTGAAAAGTTTTGTGTTGACTAAGTGAAGATGTTTTGAATCTATTTGTGAATATGTGAAATGATCTGAATATATTCAGTACTTTGTTTTGATATGATGTTGCATTTGAAAACCCTTGGCATGACTTCCTGATTATGTATCCGTATCTAATTATGTTCTTTTTTTGATCTGTTTGTTATGGCCCTGTCATGGGTATAATAGTGGTATACGGCCCTGTCACGTGGAGAATAGTAGTATATGGTGCTGCCACAGGTATAATAGTGGTATATGACCTCGCCATGGGTATGATGGTGGTTTATAACTCTACCATGATTGTTAAACATGGTTTCTATCCTAATGTGATGCTCTGATATGATATGAAAATGATATCTTAGATTATGATATGCCAAATGACATTTTTGAATAAGTATATTTTCTAAAATTTTTGCTCTGATATTTTAATTACATGTTTTGATTCTCCATTCTGAAAGCAAATATTCTGATTCTACATTCTAAAACTAAATATTTTATTATGCATTTTGAACTCTGTAAATACTCATGTTTACATACTAGTATATGTTCTTATTTATTAAGTTGTTGATAACCCACCACTTATCTCCATAATTTTTAGGATAATTTTAATATTTCAGCTGATGATTAAGATTATGGAGCATGAGTGAGATGATTTAAGCATAAAAGGTTTCTATGAGTATTGGAGAATTTTATTAAGTAATTTTGTCGTGTTATGATAACTTAGTATTTTGGGAGGTTGATTATATTGAGGTAGTTGGTTTGAAACAATAATTTTTATATGTTATCAAGAATTTGGTGTCTATAAATATATTATTGAAATGTGAGTTTAAGTAATAGGAAGTAACTCTCTGACCCCATCTAGGCCAGGGTGTTACGATACATAAGTAGGAAAACTCACAAGAATTCCTAAGTGGTGAACAATCTCTGCCAAGCAAAAACTTAAAGTAGTAGCTAAATGGCTTGGGTTTGCTTGTCACATTGTAATAACACGCTCATTTTTTCTTTTATAATTACGAGCTTCGATCTACGCGCCGAGCCTCGATGGCGTGTTTTAAAATGTATCAAGCAGATTTTAAAGCAAGATTAGTATTTTAAAGCTTACAAATAATTTAAATATTCTGAAAATATTTATATGTGATATTTTTAATGTTATTAGACTAAGTTTGTTTTTAAATAACACAATTATAATATTTTTGAAGATCTCCAAAAATATTATAATTGTGAAAAATTATTTAAATAAAATATTTTAATCATTTAAAAATATTACGAGATTTAAATTTATGTTGAAAATTCTAAATTAATTTAAATGGTTTTATTCTCTTCGAGTGATTAACGAGACTTAATCATTTTAATTAATGATGAATAAATATTATTTATAAACTTTAGTTTATAAAATAATATTAATTCTTCTCAGTGTTTTATTTAAATAAAACACTTATGCATTTTCAAATCAGTATTTAAACTCACCGTTAGATCGTTTTGGAGATCCCAAAATGAAGGATCTAGATTAAATACCCAAGCCCCTCTTTTTTTTTCCTCACTTTTTTACTTTCCCTTCTCTCTCCTCTCTCTCCCCTGAACCCTACTGTTCGGCTTCCTTCATAGCCAAAACCTTCCCTCCTCTAGCCTAACTACCGCCGGCCACCCATGGTCTCACCGCCGGTCACCAGTTGCTCCTCTCCCTCTGGCCAACATCTCCTCCCACCAGCGCGCTGCCACGTGCCCTCCTCCTCCTCCCACGACATCTCATCCAAAATGGGTTTCAAACCCATTTCTCCACCGTAGCACTACCATACACAGCCAGCTTGGCCTCTGACCACCACCAATAGCATCCCCACTCCATGGGCTTCAGTTCTATGGTCTTCCTTCCCCTACCTCTCTCTCTTTCTCTGATGGGTCACATGCACACACCCACATGGTTTTTCCACCGTGCACCACCGTGTACGGCTATCCACGCTATCTTACCACCACCACCATGATCCTCAGCTACCCACGACCTTTCTTAATTATTTTCATGTCCAATTGAGTTACCTACAACTCTCACTCTCCCCCACTCTTTCATGTATAGTTTACACTACTCACAGCTGATCCATAGTCCAACCACCACCTCACCACCACAGTTCCACCACACCTCCCTCAAGCTCCTCTAGCTCTCCCTCTCCATTTCCTAGTTTAGCCATACATGGCCCAAAACACCTCCACAGACCACCGTGCCTCCTCCGTGTGCCACCTCGACATCGCAATGAGGCCACCACTCTAGGACCACGACCAAACCTTTTCCCGCTCAGATCCACACCTGTAGCCATCCCTCATAGCCCAAACAGCCACCGTACGCAGTTTAACCGCCACATAAGACTCCTCCGACGCCTTGATCGTGACGAGCAGTGAGCGACTCATGGGTTATCCCGTCGATGGTATAACCCTCTATCTCTCATTATTTATATTAATGTTAGTTGGTTGGTTGGACTATAGATTGTATTGTTTGTAATTGTGGAGTTCGCTGGGTAGTTGTGAAGTGAAGTGTGGCTGTGTAATGAAGTATTGGGCATAATTGTGTGATGTTGTGGACTATGTTGTGTAGCTTTGGGAACTGTGTAACAGTGTCCCGAAATAGCTGTAACATGGCCTATAGTCCGAGTCTGACCAAGTTGGTATTGGAGTATGGTGCTTGTCCATATAAGAAAGCTACCAATGGACTGTGTGTTAGTCTTAGTGATAAAGGGATAAGGTACATGTGCTTCTGCTGGATAGGTTTACCATATGTAATAGGTAATTTGTCCTCAACATGGTTGCATGATGTTTAAGCCTCAGAGTTGGCTTAAATTCATGTGGCCTGTATGGATGGGAATGAGGATTGGTTATGGGCTAAGATACATGAAAGTAGTAATGGGTAAGTTGTCTAAGATTGGGATGCGTGACATAGTCAATCTGAGTCATGTGTCAACATGTGGCTGATAGAAGAATAAGATGAAAGTCTTAGTGTCTTAATCCTAAGGTGAATTAAGGGGTTCACTTTAAGGAATAAGACCCTGAAGGTTTTAGCATAGTAAATGGCATGTAAGAGCCCAAGGATGGATGAAGATTATTCCAAGTGAAGCATAGTTCTATTTCTAGTATAGTTGTTTATGCATTAGATAGAAAATGATGTAAGGTTATGTGTATGCATGTAGGTTGCCATCTAACACGCACACAAATGGACTGTACGGAATGAGTATGTCATGAAGTTCAGGTAAGTATTGCATTCATACTCTTCTAGAGTTTTTTCTAAATAAAAGAAGATGAAAATGAAACACTTTTCTTTATGAAACACGTTTTATGAAAAAGAATGCTAAGTGTAAGTTTTCAAGTATACAGACGTAACAGCCCTCATTGGCAGCCCCTTTTCACGCACCCAAAGTACGTAAGTGTATGCATGTGGATGGATGCTATACGTGGTATGTATGTTCATGAAATGAAATGAACTGATACTTTAAATGATGAATGAACTGACATTTTAAATGATGTCATGAAAGATGTTTAAGCGTATGTTTTTAAAATGGCTTTTATGAACGAAAGGATTGTAAGAACTGAAGGTAAGGAATGTAAATAAATGTAAATGACTGAATGGACTAAAAAGGAATTAAATGACTTAAATGAATGAATGGACTGAAATGAATGTATTTATGAAAATACGTAACGGCCACATGAATAAAAAGGAAAAGGTACCGAAGGACAGGAGTGGGCAGATTGCAATGTTGGGTAAGTAGTACTGATAGTGCACCTAGTGCTGCATCCTGACGAAATGGATTTCTAACCTATGGCCACGGGCAGAATCAGGTCCAAAAGACAACTAACCCTAGTACACGAGACGAAACAGTGTGCAACGGCCAATGAAAGTGATAAGAAACAATGTATGCATGTTAAAAAAGAATACATGTATGTTTGAAAAGATGTATGCATAAAAAGACTCTTTAAGAAATGAAGGCAACAAGGCATGGGAAACTGTTTTACAAGAAGCAAATATTTTTAAAGAAAAACCCCACCTCACAACATTTTAAAACGAATTGAATGTCTATGCATGATACGTATGTGATATGTATGGAGTGATGAATGCATGACTGGAAATCTATGTTATTATATTTTAATTGTATGAAGTAATGCTTATGAGTCATTGACTCATTTTAGTTTTAATGTGTGCCCTCCTAAGGACAAGATGAGCATGACATGTCAGGACGAGTACAGTCCAAGGGGAAGAGTACAAAAGCCTAGGCAAGATATTTTATACGAGAGACTTTAATTATGAAATATAATATTTTTCACTGTAACTTTTTAATTAATAAAACAAGTTTTATTTATAAATATGGAGTCCTTTGTATCCTGGCACGAAATGAAAGAAAATTTCAAAAGGAACCGTAATTTCCGGTCTATTTTTATTAAAATCATTTTTTAAAGGACTCACCACAAGGACAGACATTACACACACACTTGTGATTTAAATTATTTACATTAAAAAACTTTATTTTTGGTAGATTCCTCCATAGGGCTCATCAAACCCTCTACAAAGCACGAATTATAGGGCCGCTCTTAAGTTTCGCTCAAGCACCTTAGCTATTTATCTTTGCTAGAACAAATTTCTCCAGAGCTTTTGCTAGGCCACAACTAGTCTTCATTATCACTGAGGCAGGGTAGCCTTCAAGCCTCACCTGAGCACCTTAAGCCCTCACAACAGTCAAAAAAAAAAAAAAAACCACATCAGTAGGCTTGTCTCCAATCCACACTCAAGCACTCCAAAATTTACTCAAAAGTGTCAAAAAGAATGGATAAAAGCATAAAGATTAGTAAATAACCCATTTAGCCTACTATCACAACCTTGAAGACTAGGTCACTTGGCTCAAGTTTGACCATCTCATACTCCTGGTTTGGGTTATTTACACTAACTAATCTAGTTTTTTATGGAATCATCTCGTGAAATCTAGGGCCCCCGCCTCATCCCAAAATGTTGGGCCACCCTAAGTCAAACACTTAGCGCCCCACCCTCCACCTCATAAAAAGAAGTTGGGCTACCCTAGAGTCAAAACTAGCCCCCCACCCCCCCCCCCCCCTCTCTCTCTTCCCTCACCCAAAGAAGTTGAGCCACCCTAGAGTCAAACACCCCAAGCACCCACGTTGTACAAAAAAGCCGGCCACCTTAGTGTCAAACTCTCGGGTCTCTTGCGAAAGAAGCATCTATCAAGATAGCCCTTGAGTCAATCACTCAAATCCCCTATCAAACATTTAGCATCTCCATCAGCACAATGAGCCTTAGCACTCCACAACCGCTTCGTGTGAGTTACCTTTAGGAATGAGCCTCTGGGCTCCCATAACTGCCTCCAGTGGGATGCCTTTGTGAACAAGCGTCCAGGCTTTATAACTGCCATGTGCAGGTTGCCTCAAATGGGTTGATGGACTCAACAACTACCTAAGATGGATATGGAAGGCTGATGAGTTCCCTACCCGCTTAGTGCAAGTTTACAACAAAAATACCAAAACAAACCCTAATTTCAACACCAAAACAACAATGCTACCTTGAAATCACTATAGAGTGAAAGGAATCCATTGCCATCGAATAGGAAAAACACTAGAGTCAACAAAAAGAGAAATAATTACCAAATACAGAACACACACTTTCCACACTCTTCGCTAGCAATACGTTGCACATTTCTGGACCTGCAATGCTCTTTGCCCATTATGCTCTTGCACAAACAAACTTTCTAGAGGTCCATCCCTGAAGTCCCTTACAAGGAGTGTTACAAGTTTACTCGAGGTCCACCCTCAAAGAATTTTGGTATGTTACAAAATAACGGAAAACTAAGGACAAGTTCCCATAATGTATTTTTGTATAGTTCTCATAGACTTTCTTTTATCACGGTTGACTTTGATATTGAAGATTCTCAAGACAGTCTTATTGGAAAAGCTAACCTTAAGAATCGTGGGATAATTGATGGGTATGAAATGAATTAGGGTTCAACACGTTGGAAGCCCATTGCTAGATATAAAAGGAAAGGATAAGGGCAGCCAAGAGATGAAGATAAATGAAAGAAAAGATAAACCCAAAATTGGTTAATTGATATATAAAAATGTGCAAGTGACGTAAATGAATTACGATTAAGCTATTAAAAGGGTAATTCCAAATAATGAAGAAGACCTCTATAAAATTAGATGACCTCTATAAACGTGGACACTTCTCCACACTATGAGAGACTATAACTCTATGTGGCTCGTAGACAAAATCTCGGACGCTCCAGAGCGTGGCCGCCACACGCCTCTGGGACAGCTACCGACTGCGGGAAAGGACACTCCGACCGTAGGCTCTCCTCCAGTTCCTCCTGCAACACAGCCTCCTCTTTTGTGTTTTCCGTTCCGTCGTTTCAGTGGTTCTGTTGGTGTTTTGTTTTTAGTTGTATTTTCACTGCCTCTGCGGCAGTGTGTTGTGTTGGTTCCTTGGTGTTTTGTACGTTTGGTTTTCTTGTATTTTCAGTTTTAGTTTGTTTTAGGTAGTAGCAGGAAACAGTCTCTAGACCGAGGGTCCGTAGAGTTTTGTACTCCACTCCATGGGAGGGGGAGTTATGTGGACTGTCTTAGACGGTAGTCTAAGACAGGTTTAAGTCTTTTAGACGTGTAGTCTGGAGGCCTGTCTCTCAGACTGTTAGTCTGAAGGCATTGGACAAGACTCTGTCAGCTGCAAAGAAATTTGTGGGCTGGAGAGCGAGAAATGGTTAGTTTTTGATTTGTATTTTACAGGTCAAAAGTTGTAATTGTCCGCTTATAAATGGAACAGTGTTTCCCCTTTTTAAAAAAAAAAACTCATGAATGAGCATTCAAACATCGTATCAAAGCTAAAACGTCATCTTGGGTCAGTCGACTATAGTACTAGACTTCGGCCCCATTGAAAAATTGCTTCAACATTACGTATGGATACTTAATCATTATTAGTTAGGAGAGGTACGATCAATATTGTTAATGAAAATAGTGGTTCAAATCCCAAATACATCTAGAGGGGATTCAACAAGCGTTTTCCAAATTTGCTGGAGTATTTAAATTTATAATCAATCAATCAATCGGTTAATTAATTAGATCATAGTAAACAATCAACACATGAATTATGATAATAAAGTGGAAACTCATTTAAAGAGCGTCTTCAAAATCTAAAACTACTTTGGGTGTAAGTCACCACCTAAAACTTTCTATAGAAATTAAATTCATTACAATCAATTTAGAAACACTTATAAGATCCTTGGAGTAGCTAAGGGCATCTTTAGACACTTTGAGTATTTCAGAATTTTATGAATAATAGTGAAATGGTTTGAGTGAACATGTTTTATTGGATTTTGAGAAATGAGAGAGAAAAGACTGACTAAAAATATTATAAATTAAAAACATTGTGTTAATATAATTTTTAATATAATTTTTTTAGAAGTTTGTAAAAGCTATATTGATTTTTGTGTTTGAATAATTATTAGGTAATAATTATATGAAAATGTTTAAAATTGATATTGAGAAATGTTTTGTGTTTAAATGATAATGTTCATGAATAAAATTATAAGTTTTGAAAATTTTATCGTAGTGTCCAAACATATATGCCCTAAATCTAGCTTGTAACATCACAGGTATTCCACTCGATCTCTGCACCCTAAGAGCTCCAAAAATCCTTCTAGCCAACAAATATGCACACATTAATGGTCAGCAGTACTTGAATAGGAGCATAATATGATGGAAATCTCTTTATCAAGATAGAATTAATCTTCAATTTAATGCGCAATGAATCTCCTCAGTATTTTCTGTCAATAATACATTGAATATTGTAGCTCTAGGCTCTCTCCACAACCTAGAAGTCGTACATATTGTTCTATATATATAATATATTTAGGGTTTAAGTAGACCGGCCATTTAGAGAGTCCAAACCCTAGTGAAAAAATGATCTTCAGAATTTTTGTTCAAGCAAACTGTTGAACATCTATCGAGTGAACGTTTTATCCGGTTTTTGACCATGTAAACTTTAGAATTTGAAGATCTTTATGAAACATAATTTTGTAGATAATTTTGTTAGCTTTCCAAGGACACCAATATTTCCTCAATCCGATACGGAAATCAAAATATATAACTAATTAAATCCAACTAGATCGATCTTAATTATCAGATTTTACGGATTTGCAATTTTTGCACTTTTTGTTCCAATTGCAACCTAGACTCTACTTAAGATATTTAAAATTGAATTTGACTAAATTTTTTCTTAAGAACATGCCAACGTATTAGTTTTACACTAAGAGTAGTACTTAATACTTTATATTATATATTATTTAAATAAAGAAATAAATAAATATTAGGAGTCTTTTAAATAAGTTAGGTAGTATTTCATTTTATAAAAATATCTAATTTTGTAAGCCTTTATAAGGCCGTGATCTACGTTAATAATAAAGGAATGGAGTTTTGAACGAATTTTGTTATCAAACTTTGTTTATTAATTGAGATACCTAGCTAAGACCCCAAGTCTTTAATGTCTTAAAAAAAAAATCTGGAGTTTCTCAAATTATCCCAAGTTATCCCGTATGTTCAATTAATTGGACACGTAAAATAACCGTATCATTAATACATCATCATGTCCCTCGCACTTCATAGCACCGATCGATGGATTGTCATGTTTATATATAGCACTGTCCGTAACCTTGAGAAGGTCCCCACCTATGCTGCCGTGCAAAGTCACCGTCCCCAAAGGCCGGGTATATATATGAGAGTGATGTATTGACGATCCGCATGATCACAATTAATTACCCTTTCATCATCCGCATAACAATTGAATTAGCAATTGGCAACCTTATTAACTATTATGTTTTAATACAAGTGTATTTTAATAAAATATTAATTTTTTTATAAATTATTTTATAAAAATGTCATTCAACTGTGAAAAGGGTTTCGTAAATGATCGATAGTGCTTTTATCTTCTTTCTTTAAAAAAAGAAAAAACAGTCTGAGAAATGAAGTACAAGTTGCAGAGGGGGGGCATTATTTGCTTATTTTCTTCGTGGAATGAAAACAAACGGAGTAGTGATGCCATGTATTACTTAAATATTGAAACTGTTAATTTATGTTATCTATTCGTGACCATGTCCCGCATTACATATACTATTAAATATAAAATAGCAAGGACAAAAACAAAGTCAGGGGTCCGACAATTTGATTAGGTGGACCACAAAGGGAGTCGCACAAACCGCCCAAACCAATCAAGATAGCTATTTGCTCAATTTATTAATATGCAATACAATTCACGAATAAAACTAGTAAAAGAAGGATATATAAAAATATCTTGGGACCGGCCGCGAAATGGTCCTCAGCCACACAAATCTTTAATCTACTTATTTTAATAGGTCTTAATGATTTTTATCAGCCTTGCAAGTAAAGATAGTGGGGGAGGCTGAATGATTGTGATTTGTAATCAATTTTGTTTTTTAAGCAATTAAAATTCCTCATCGATATCACTTCAAGGACATTATCCACCACCCATAAGTCTTCCTCTTTACCAAAATAAAGTGATGTCTATCGTATGGTGGCGCATTAGCCTATTTCAACTTTTCTAGTGCCGCTTAACGTTTGTTGCCGTAGGATATTTAACAGATCGAGGATCATATAAAAATATATATGTTCGAGAAAAGGTATATAAATATGTTCCTGGAAGGGCGTTAAGGCAAGTTGCCTTGGCAACCTCAAATAGCAAATTAAAAGATCGTTTTTATTGTCTCCCTCCGTCTCTCTCACTAGAATGACAAGAGTATACCCCAGCAACGTAGCCGAGAGGCTCGAAACCACCACCACCTCATCCTCTCCCGCCGGAAGAAACGACAGCGCGGCAATTCTAACGGTTTGGAAGAAGTCTCTACTGTTCAACTGTAATGGATTTACGGTATTTGACGGCAAGGGAAATCTGGTTTTTAGAGTAGATAACTATGTGGCAAGTAATAAGGGCGAGATCGTTCTCATGGACGCTACCGGCAAGCCTATCCTTACCATCCGCCGCAAGGCATGTATCTCTCTCTCTCTCTCTCTCAAAACATTAACTGGTTGGATCTTGGCTGACCGGATATATTTATATATATGATGTGTATGATCATCAGAGGTTGAGCCTAGAAGACAACTGGCTGGTGTATGATGGAGAGTCGGCCGTCAATCCTCTATTTCTGGCGAGGAAGTACATGAATATCCTCAACACCAAGTACTTGGCTAGCGTCAGTTTAGGAACTGGTGGGAGTGGCTCATCATCGTTGTCCTCGTTATCGAGCTGCGGCGACGGCAAGAACGTACTTTATGAGATCGAGGGTTGTTTCGCACAAAGATGCTGCGTGGTGCTGGACAAAAAGAGGAGACGGGTAGCGGAGATCAAGCCGAAGGAGCCGGTGGGAGGAGTAGCCTTTGGACTTGATGTTTTCCGCCTTATCGTACAGCCCGAAATCGACGCACCGCTTGCCATGGCACTTGTCATCATTCTCGATCAGATGTTCGGATCTTCTAGACGCCTAATGTCCAAATAATTACCTAGCTAGCCATCTCCCTGGCTAGCTCACTCCCTCGTTAACTAATCATATATTCCACAGCAACGGATTGGATCGACGAAGAACATTCTTTTCCCAATCAAGCCGATCGATCATCCTTCACCATCACTTGTACGTACTGACTGTTACCGGCCTCCACCAACCGCTCTACCGCAGCACTATCTCCACCTCATGTCAGCCCCATTTTTCGTGCCTCCCCCCCGCCCTTCTTCCTCCTCTCTTTCTCTCTTGGTTGCATGGATATAATACATCTTCCCAGCCCCTTCTTTGCCTTTTTGGGTTATCTTCCACTTTCCCTGAAGAAACCTCGATCTCCTTTTCTTCCTTTAATTTTGTTTTTCTTTACAATAATATATCGTAGAAGCTTGGTTTTTCCTTTTATATACTAAAAAAAAAAAAAAGAATGCCCCAAGTGGGATTATGTGCGCGCAGATTCTGGAATCATAGGAGCTTTGTGATTATTTCACTTCATGTCAATTTCTGTCTGGAACATGGTCTTGGAATTATATATATGCATACCGGTTGTTCTTAATTGGAAATTCCATCAGTGTTATTTTTTTTTTTTTTTAATTTATTATCAAACATCGACAGTGTTATTCTTAAGTCTTAAAGATCTGGATAAACTCACAATCTCGAAGTTCAACTCATTTCCAAAACATGAGCTAGAAGAGACCCCATCAATTAGGCATCATGAGGTTTTTTCTACGCTGATTCATATATAGAGGTCGGGCGTCATTTGTGAACCGAATATGCTAAGTAGTGCCTGATTTTGTTCCCTTACCACACATATATTTTAATTTTTTTTACTTTTTTCTTAAAAATTAAGAAAGTTATTACTAATGAATTTGTGTATTTTTTTTTTTTTGCATGTTAAATATTGAAATATGTTTAAAAAATACTTGCAAGAAAAAGAAAAAAAAATTCAAATGCATTGGGAGTACACCCAACTGTACATGCTGGTCGGGCCCCTAGCTAGTATTGTCCTTTGTCAGCCCTTCATTTGGAATTTAGTCATTTCAAATTCCGCTACATCGGCTAAATAATAAAACAGTTTTGGCTTCACAAATTATTTAGCTACACAAATTAGAGAACTGCAGTCTGAAGTTGAAACAGTGAAGTAAAAGCTTAGTCTACCACAGAAACTAGGAAATATGTGCTAAAATGGATGAAATCAAAAGAAACCAACAGTATGAAAGTCCTAACAATATGAGGCAACTCAAAACCCTCCAAACTTCTCTAAACTCTCTATTGGAACGGGAGGATCTTCGGTGGAAGCAGCGTGCAAAAATTCATTGGTTAACACAAGGTGATAGAAATTCCAAATTCTATCATGCATGTGTAAACCAAAGAAGGAAGAAAAATAAGATAAAGTTGATAGAGGATGAGGATGGTAGGGTGATTACGGGAAGAGAGAACATAGCAAGAGGTTTCAGTAGTTATTTTCTGCAGGTCTTCACAAGCTCTTTTCCAGACCACAGCTGTATTGAAAGTAGTTTAAGGGGGATCTAACCGAGAATTTCATCTGATATGCAGACAGAATTAGACCTACCTTTTCATAGAGATGAGATAACAAGGGCACTAAAACACATGTCGCCTTTCAAATACCCCGGCCAGATGGGTTTAGTGCTGGTTTTTACAAAAACCATTGGGATATTGTGGGAGATGACATAACTGCAGCTGTTTTGGACTATCTAAACACTGGAAATATGGCTAAGGGTCTCAACCATACCCTTATAGCCTTGATTCCAAAAATAAATACCCCCTCTGCCATGCTACATTGTAGACCTATCAGCTTATGTAACGTTCTCTACAAATTAATTTCCAAGGTCCTAGCAAATAGAATCAAAAGGGTGCTGTCAAATATCATATCTTGGAACCAAAGCGCTTTTATCCCTAATAGACTGATTTCTGACAATGTTATGGTGGCTTATGAGTTACTACATTCTATGAGCTCAAGACACAAAGGTAAAATGGGTAGTATGGCCATTAAACTAGACATGTCCAAAGCGTATGATAGGGTGGAATGAGATTATTTGGAAGCTGTACTTCTAAGGCTAGGATTCACAGAAAATTGGACCAGCTTACTAATGGGGTGTGTTAAATCAGTGAGTTACTCAGTTCTAGTAAATGGGACTCCCGGTGAGACCTTTGCTCCTACAAGAGGACTAAGGCAAGGAGATCCTCTTTCTCCGTATATTTTTATTATGTGTGCTGAAGGCTTAACTTCACTTCTTCAAACAACGGAACGTAATGGCAGCATACAAGGAGTTTCGGCTTCTAAAGGGGGCCTTAAGATAAATCATCTCCTCTTCACCGACGATTGTGTCAGTTTTAGTAGAGCAAAAATGGAGGAATGGACTAGAGTTATGCACCTTCTAGCAATCTATGAAAGAGTATCGGGCCAAGTCCTCAATAAACAGAAAACCTCTCTGTTCTTCAGCTCCAATATCAAAGAAGAGTCAAAAGCTTTTATCCTCCAAGGGGCTGCAGGCATCTCTTGTGATGACTATAATAAATACTTGGGGCTTCCTACTCTAGTTGGGAGAACAAAATACAACACTTTTCATGGTCTAAAAGAAAAAATCTGGAAGCGGATGAATAGCTAGAAAAATACATTCCTCTCAACAGCTGGGAAAGAAATCCTAATCAAAAGTGTTCTACAAGCCATACCGACGTATACTATGAGCATTTTCAAACTCCCGGTAAGGTTGGTATGAGAAATAGAAAGGATGTTTTCAAATTTCTGGTGGAATCACAAGAAGGAAGGTAAAGGAATTCATTGGCGAAAATGGGAGAAGACGGGGAAATCAAAACAAGATGGGGGCCTGGGTTTTCGAGACATGCAGTGTTTCAACCGAGCGTTATTGGCAAAACAAGTCTGGAGAATTCACAAACATCCTTCCTCTCTAGTATCTCAGCTCTACAAAGAAAAGTATTTTAAGCACTCCCAGGTTCTGGAAGTAAAAACAAAAGCTGGTTCCTCTTATATTTGGCAAGGTCTATGCTCTATTTTGGACCTAGTCAAAAAGGGTTCAGTTTGGCGAGTCGGCAATGGTAATTCAATAAGAATATGGAAGGACAAATGGCTACCACAAGAAAAAACTTTTGAAGTACAAACTTGTCCCAATACGATTCCAGCAGCTTCTAAAGTATCTTGCCTCATTGACTTGTCTAATATGAGGTGGAAAACAGAGATGGTCAAAATCATTTTTAAACCAGAAGAAGCAAAAATAATTTGCAGCCTACCAATTAGTCTTAGAGGTGCAGCAGATTCATCCATTTGGGGCTATACAAAGAAAGGAGTTTTCATGGTTAGAAGTGCTTACTTTGTTGACTTGGACTCAAAACATCATAAATATGGGGAACTATCAGGATGCAAATAGGTTGTGTACCACTGGAAAGACATTTGGAGCTTGGAAGTTACAGGGAAAATAAAACAATTCCTATAGAAATTAGTCTCAAATCTCCTTCCCACTAAGGAAAATCTTTTCAAAAAGAAGGTGTTGGATAATCCTATTTGCCCGGTGTGTGATAGGGTAATAGAATCTACTCTACATGGTTTATGGGAGTGCCCGGCAGCAAGAGATGTTTGGGGGGATCGGGAATCACCAGTGGCAAAGTGGGGAAGCTCTTTTGATAGCTTTGCTGAGTTGTAGACTGAATTCTGTGACAGACTTGAAGCTAAGAGCTTGACCTTGGTAGCTGTAGTCTGTTATAGAATTTGACAAAGAAGGAATGATCTGGTTTTTAGAAATAGTTTCCATGGTCCGAAGACTGTGTTAAAGTCTGCCATTTCTGATTTGGAGTTCTGTTCTATAGCACAAAGTGAAAGCGTGGTTAGACAAAGTCCTATGACACATCAAGCTGCTGCATCTTTTTGGCACCCTCCCCCATCTACTTGGCTAAAAGTAAACTTTGATGCTAGCTTTAAAATGTCAGATTCGGTGATGGGAATGGGCATTATAGCCCGAGACTCAAATGGTGAGCCACATTTCATGTTGGCTGCACAAAAACCTTTGATACCCTCTGTTTTAATGGCCGAAGCGTATGCTTTGTTGAGAGCCTTTACTCTTTGTGATGAAATGGGAGCAGGCAGTGTTGTTTTTGAAGGGGACACAAAACTGGTGGTAGATGCTGTAAAGAACTCTACTCCAGATTTTGTATCGCATGGACAACTTGTTGAAGATCTCAAGCATGAGTTGAAGACTCACCCCAATTGGAAGCTGTTCTTTACCAGCAGAGGGAACAACAAAGTGGCTCATGAACTAGCTAGACTAGCTTTCTCTTGTGTAACAGAAACTGTTTGGATAGAGGAAGGGCCGGCTGTGGTCTCTTCACTTATATCCAGTGACAAACCTTGTGTTAGTGTTTGATGTTTTATAATATATCTCATTCCAAAAAAAAAGAAAAAAAACATTTTTGGCTTCACCAGTCTTGGGGTACAACAATTAAACAAGTAATCAAATAATGTTAGATATAATTATGAGTCATGTAATCATCGTGCATTTCTTTTGAGCTCAATATTAAAAAATTAATTATTATTATTATTATTATTATTATTATTATTATTATTATTATTATTATTATTATTATTATTATTATTATTTATGTGGATCTCATATTTACTCACTTTTATCAAAAGGAATGCGAAATACTTGCATATTCTATGAAAACAAAATACCATTTCTCTAAAACAATGAGTACTATAACAGTTCTTAATTTGTGATCAGTACTGGAGAGGACATAATGTCTACGGAGGCCCAAGGGGATCTGGGCCGTTAGCCAGGCCCGTGGCCTACCTCACTGTACAAGCTCTGATCAGTTTTGGGGAGGCTTGACCTGTTTGCAATATCAATGAGATAACTATTTAGAAGTAACATTGGGTAAAAGCGGTTACCATTTGAATTAAGTATGAGATGAATCCATCATCTCCAGGTTTGAGTTTCAAATAGAGGTTGAGTCCATTATCACACAATGACAAACATTTCGTGGAATCCCTATATAAGGGAAGAATCGAAGTACGTAAAAGACATCTGACTCATTGGTATTGAAAAGAATCTATACACTATGATCACTAACTTAGGCATCGAAAGCGTTCCAGCAAACCCCAAAGTCATCTTACTTTTTGGTTGCAGGTGGTCGTACGTTGGTGGTGGTGAAACACGTCCACAACAGTTGGCGCCGTCTATGGGATTTCTTGTCCTACAACTAGCGTGCTTTTCACATGCCCACCATAACTCAAACGCATGCAACTAGTGATCAAGAAGTGTCGTCAAGGAATATGGAGGGAAGAATGGTAGAGATTGAGGAAGTAATGAGAAAACTCATCGCTCAGTTGGAGGCAGTGTGGAAGGAGAATGAAGTCCTGAAGGTGAAAAACAGTCCGTCAGGAGAGGATTAAGGAGAAAGGGTGGAGACAGAGGCACACAGTGTGGCGTAGGGAAGACCCTTAAGGAAAATGAGGAGACGAAGAAAATGCATCACGATTTACAAAGCTTAATGGAAAAATATGAGGAAATGGCCAAAAAGATAGGGACATCTTCCTCGATCGATCTGTTGTTGTCCAGCACCAATCTACCATTCTCTGCAGAAATTATAGTGGTACCTTTGCTTTCGAAGTTCAAAGTCCCTTCTATAGATTTATATGACGGCGCTAAAGACCCCGTGGAACATTTAGAGACTTTTAAAGCCCATATGACGCTCCACGAATTCCCCGGAAAAATTTCATGTCGAGCTTTCCCCTTGACCTTGAAAGGAATGGTGAGAAGCTGGTTTGGGACACTGCAGCCAAGTTCCATGAATTGGGTTGGCAATTCTTAACCCAGTTCATGGTGAGTAGAAGGTGCAGGAGGCTAGTCGCATACTTGTTGGCCTTCAAGAAAGAGAAGATGAAAGTATGAAAGTGTATCTTACGCATTTTAATAAAGAGAGAATGACGGTTGATGATCAATATGAGAAGATTATGTTGGCCACACTACTCGGGGATATTTGGCTGAGTAGTCATTTCATGGCCGAGTTGGCTAGGAAGACCCCTCCACATTACGAGAATTTATGGATAAGCCTGACGACTTCCTCAATATCGAGGACACACTTATTGCCCTAACTACCTGGTCATGGGGAAAGAACGAACGTGAATCGAGAGGAGTTTAGAAGAAACATCAGGAGGGGGGACAAAAGGTAAAAAGGGACCAACACGATCCGAGACATGACTTTAATGTAAGAAGACATAACGGCGGTTACGTGCACTACTCCAACGTACATAATCGAGACAAGGTGAGAGAAGCCGGGTAAGATGATGGTAACAAGTGAAAAACTGGGAAATACTATACCTACCATAAAACAAACGGCCATAGAACTGAGGACTGCCACAACTTGAAGTGAAAGACTGAAGATATGTGAGACAATAGTGAGTTGGAGTGATTAGCCACCCAGAATGCTACCCCCCCGGCGACATGCAAGCAATCAAAAACTCGAGCACAAAAGTCAGTGAAGTGAAATCCCTAGATGATGGGGCTCCCCAAAGAGAGGAATGAGGTTGCAAGAACCTTGAGATCGGAGACCAAGGGTGGACATAGACCAAATAAACCCACCCCTGGGGAAGATACACACAATCGCCAAAGGATATGCTGGATGTGGTCCAACCTCCTTGGGAAGAAAGGCGTATGCAAGGTGGGCGAGATGTGAGGAAGTATACAATGTAGATAGGCTTGTCAAATAGCCTCGAATGTAGACTTTCCCCACCATATCGTTTGGCGAGGAAGATTGTCAAGGAGTCGTCTACCTGCATGATGATGCGCTAGCAGTAACAATGCTAGTGGAAAATTACACTAGGGGTGTACAAGAAACAGGGAAACCGGCCGTGACTGAATCAGACTGGCCTTCGGAGGCCGGAACAGGCCAAAACCGCCAAGGAACCGGTCGGTGGGCAGCAACGTTTTAGCAAAACTACCTATCATCGGTTCGGTCGCGGTTTGAAGCTGGCTCAAACCGCTAAACCGGCCGATGTAATAATACTTTTTTTTTTTTTAATTTTATCAATATGAAACGACGTCGTTCCACTTAAGTTTAAGTAGAATGGCGTCATTTTACTTTTACATCTGTGTTTTACACACAGATTAAATGGCGCCGTTTGTTATTAAACCAAACGGCGTCGTTTTGTCTATAAGGTGAGAAAAAAAATTAGAACGGCATCGTCTGGTATTTAACCAAACAACGCCGTTTAGATATTACATATCGTATTCTTCCTTTCTCCTTTCCATTTCTATGTTTCTAACCCTCTCTCTCTCTACTCTCTTAGACGAACGACGCCGCTGGAGGGGAATCGAGAACTGACCGTAAACCGTCAGAGAACCACCGGAGTTGATACGGTCGGTTGTTCTCCTCCCCATTGACCGGTTACGGTCGGTCCATCCACCATTTTCCCTCTCATCGGTCAGCGGCAGTTCTGCCCAAAAACCGTGCCGAAGGGGTCAATTTTCACCCCTAAATTACACCACAAGAAGGATACTAATTGATAATGGCAATTCGATAGACATCCCATTTTGGGACGGTTTTAGCAAAATGGGAATTAGTGCAGGTCAGCTACAACCTACACCCACCACGTTAAAGGGGTTCACCGAGGATGCCGTTCAACCTGTGGGGTCCATTGCTTTGCAAGTATCCATGGGCACAGATCCCCACTACCATGAGAGAGTTCTTGGTGGTGCGAACCCTGTTAGCGTACAATGCAATCATTGGATGACCCACTTTGAATTCACTAAAGGTGATCACTTCAACTCATCATCTAAAGACGAAATTTCCATGAAAATGAGAGTGGAAGAGGGGCGTGGCAAGCAAGTCTTGGCCCGAAAGTGCTATGTCCAGGAGCCCAAATAGGGAGAAACGGGGGACGTGAACCTCCCACCTCCACCTGAAATATTGATGACTGAAGTGGCAATAAGGGATGAAGATACGCTGAAGTGGGGGGAAGCAAACGAGGCTTTAGTGCTTCTCACTTTTGATGTAAATCATCCAGAAAGTTATGTAAAGATATGAACCAGGCTAACAAAGGAAGAAAAACAGCAATTGACCAACCTCTTTTTAGAGTATAAAGATTTATTTGCATGAAGTCACAAGGAACATGCCTGGAATAGATGAGGAGATCATCGAGCATAGGATGTTGGTGGCTGGGTTTATTAGAGAAGCACAATATCTAGAGTGGCTGTCAAATGTATTATTGGTGAAGAAATCCAACGGAAAAAGCGAGTGTGCATAGATTTCATGGATCTTAACAAAGCCTGCTAGAAGGACAGTTTTCTACTCCCACCGATAGATTTGATAGTAGATGCGACAACTGGGCATAAAGTGCTAAGTTTTATAGACATCAACTCAACATACAACCAGATCAGGTTGAATGAAGTTGACCAGGAAAAGACCTTTATAATAACAGATCGGGGGTTATGCTATTACAAAGTGATGCCTTTTGGATTACAATATGCTGGGGCGACATACCAACGGTTAGTAAACAAAATGTTCAAACATCAGATCTGGAGAAATATGGAGTTGTACATGGACGATCTACTAATAAAGAGAATGGAGTTTAGTTACCACGTAAAAGACCTGAGGGAGGCCTTTAAAATTCTACGATGATATCAGATGAAAATCAACTCGACCAAATGTGTGTTTGGGGTAAAGTCAGGAATGTTCCTCTGGTTTATGGTGTCGGAGAGAGGTATAGAAGCTAATCTCGAAAAGCTATGGGTGATCATCGAGATGGAGTCGCCTACAAACTTGAATGAGGTATAAAAACTGGTAGGAAGAATAGCGGCCCTTAACAAGTTTGTATCTAGA
Source organism: Carya illinoinensis (assembly GCF_018687715.1). Lineage (NCBI taxonomy): Eukaryota > Viridiplantae > Streptophyta > Magnoliopsida > Fagales > Juglandaceae > Carya > Carya illinoinensis. The sequence continues at coordinate 44,637,631 of NC_056760.1, forward strand.
TCAACATAAAAATTCCTCCCTTTCTTTTAGATACTTTAGAAAACCCAAGACTAGGATGACAGGTGTGAAGAAGCATTCACGCAATTGAAGGAGTACCTGACTCACCCGCCACTACTCAGCCAAACCAAACAAGGGGAGCCTCTATCGTTGTATTTGGCTGTGACCCTAGATGTCATTTTAGCACGCTAGTAACAGAAGATGGGAAAGAACAGAAGCCAGTATATTATGTAAGTAGGGCCCTGAGAAGAGCTGAGGCCAGATATCCAAAAATCGAGTTAGTTGCCTTCGTCGTAGTGATAGCATCAAGGCAATTACGACCTTACTTTCAAGCTCATCCGATAAAGGTGGTTACCTCATCGCCTCTATAGAATATATTACAAAAGCCAGATACCTCGGGACGGTTGGTCAAGTGGTCTATTGAGCTAAGCGAGTATGACATCAGTTATGTGCCTAAAAGTATCGTGAAAGGGTAGATCCTGGCTGACTTCCTAGCAAACTTTTCAAGTTTCTAAGAAGAGGTCCCTAAGTCACCTAAGAAGAAGCCATGGAAAGTATATATGGATGGGTCATCCTGTCGAGCATGAGGAGGTGTTGGAGTGTATATGCTGTCAAGTGATGGGGAAGAATCGTACCAAGTGTTCGATTAAATTTCAAGGTAACTGACAATGAAGTCTAGTACAAAGCAGTACTAGAGGGGCTAGCAATGTAAAGGCACTAAGAGATAGAGATGAAAGCTAATTCATAGGTCATAGTCAAACAAATCACAGGGGAGTATTTGGCAAAGGGAGTCAAATTAATAAAATACCTCAATCAGGTTCAAGATTCTTCAAATTGAGCGAATACCTCGATGAGATAATTTCAAGGCTGATCAGTTAGCACGAGCGACGTCAACAAAGCTAGAAGATGCCTTGCCCTTAAGGGTTAATCTTTGAGCAGTAGACACTCTGACAATAGGGGGGGAGACTTTACATATTGGAGAAAGTATGCCAGGATGGGCCGATAGCATAATCAAATCTCTGGAGACAGGGGGCTTTCCCCTCTCTCGAGTGGAGGCTAGGAATATTAGTAGGGCGGCAAGATTCAATATAGTAGAAGGGATACTATATTGGTGAGGTTTTTTGAACCTGATGTGAGGTGTATAACGAAGGAAGATGCCAAGGAGATGGGTCCTATGCTTCCAAGCAAAGGGGGAACCAAATTCATTATCGTAATTGTTGACTACTTCACGAAGTGGGTGGAGGCTGAGGAGATGGCGATAGTAATGGTCCAAAGGGTAACAAAATTCTTGTGAAAAACTGTGGTATACAGATTCAGAATACATCAATGTATCATATTTGACAACAACAGACAGTTTGACAATAATGGTGTGTGAAGCAAGAAATCAAAGTTAAATACTCTTCCCCAAGACATCCACAGACGAACAAAAAGGTTGAGGCAACCAACAAAATCATCGTTAGGATACTCTAGAAAAAGATAGGCGAGAAGAAATGACTATGGGCTGAAGAACTTCTGGAGATTTTGTGGGGTTACAGAAGCACACCAAAAACCTCAATAGGTGAGATACCATTCGCTTTAGCAAATGGGAGCGAAGCCATGGTACTAAAAGAAGTGGGGTTGCCAAGCCACAGAAGGAAAAAATTTGACCCAAAAACAAACGAGGAGAGATTGGAGGAAAACTTGGATTTGCTAGAGGAAGCTAGAGTAGACACAGAGGCCAGAGTAACGGCTTCTAAAAGGAAAGCAGAACAATACTTCAATAAAAGGGTGAGGCCCAGGTCCTTCAAGGTTGGCAACTTGGTTTTGAAAGAAAAAGGGGTAACCACGACAGAAGAAGGGAAATTGGGCCAACGATGGGAAGGCCAGTAGGTGGTAGTTGCAAGTCACTGATTAGGAGTTTACCACCTCAAAGACGCCACAAGGCGAGAGCTTCCTCATCCTTGGAATGTAGAGTACCTAAGGAAATACTACATTTAAATGAGAGATATGTAAATAATTATATTTTTCTATTCTACTTATTCAATAATAAAACGCCTGCATGTGTTTTCCTTTCCTTTCACTATTCAATTTTATTCAACTTTTGTTTTCACACCTCTTGCCAAAAATCATGTGGTCGAGTAACTCTTCGACTAACTTTGCTTTAAGGTAAAGCGGTTGAGATAATCCCCTGTTACATCTCTTGCCAAGAGTTGCACGGTCGAGGGACTCTCCTGCCAAAGTAACATGGTCGAGGAACTCTCCCACTAACTTTGCTTTAAGGTAAAATGGTCTAGGTGATCTCCCATTACACCTCTCGACAAGAGTTACGCGGTCGAGGGACTCTCTCGCCACACTTTCCTTGCCAAAGTGACGTGGTCGAGGAACTATCCCACTAACTTTGCTTTAAGCTAAAATGATCAAAGTGATCTCCTGTTACTCCTCTCACTAAGAGTTGCATGGTCGAGGGAATCTCCCACCACACTCTTCACACCAAAGTGACGTGATTGAGGAACTCTCCCACCAACTTTGCTTTAAGGTAAAAAGGTCGAGGGGACCTCTCGTTACACCTCTCGCCAAGAGTTGCACAGTTGAGAGGCTCTCTTGCCGAAATCTTCTCGCCAAAAGTGAAGTGGTTGAGGAACTCTCCCACTAAATTTCTTTTAAGGTTGCACGGTCGACGTGATCTCCTGTTACAACTCTTGCCAAAAGTTGCGTGGTCGAGGGACTCTCTCACCAAACTCTTCTTGCCAAAAGTTATGTGGTCAAGTAACTCTCCCACTAACTTTAGAGTTACTCACCTGTCAGAACCCCATACTTTGTGGCCCACAGCCAAGCCACCAACCATGCCATGACAAGCCTTGATGGGCTCATGGTTGATGCCCTGACACTACAACAGCCATGCCTTGACAAGCAAGAGGCACCCAACAAGGTTAGTGATCTTGCGTAGCCCAACGCACGACAAGGCATGCACACGCCCATGCGTATGCCCCTGCACTGCATGCCAGGCCAACACCCAGGCCCTTGCTTGAGCCATGTAAGTAAAGCTCGTGTGTGCTCTATGTGCTGATACAAGTCATAAAACTTTGGAATGTCTTGCTTTGCCAATGTGTTCAAAGAATGGTATAGAGCAACCTCATAGTCTAAATTGGGTGGGTCGACCTCAAAATCCACCAATGTCAAACACTTATACTCCAATATGGAGGAATCACCCTAATTTTTCATGGATAAATGATCAAGGACAATCAAGCAAGCTAGCTACACCTTCTTAGAGTAATTTTCAGTAGTTTCCCATGGTTCAATATCAGTAGCCTTTTCAACCTCCTAACAAATCACTGATGATACAATTGCTCAAATTACTATCACTTTTCAGCAATTTATGGCAAGCCAAAATGCACCCAACACTCAAAATTCTCAGGCCATCAATGAAATCAGAGGCACACTTAGCAAAATGACAACCACTCTGAACACTTTAAAGAAGGGTAAATTTCCAGCTCAAGGTTAACCCAACCCACAAGTGTACAAGCAATCACAAGTGCATTTAGTTGAGAATGAAGACATTAAATCAGTGAAAGTTGTTATCACACTTAGGAGTGGTAAGCAAGTTGAGCGACCGGATGCTCTTGAGCAAGTTGTATCACGGTCATTAGTTGAAGATGATTTTGAGCCTAAATAATTTCCAAAAGCCTTGGAAGATGCATTGGAGTTACCTAAAGCACATGTTAACCAAAGTGGGGATCAATAAAAAGAGATTGAGTCTTTGGATCAGAAAATTGAGGATTTGAGGATGGAGTATGTCCCTGCAGCACCATACTCTCAAAGATTATTGTCAGCTACCAAGAGTAAATAGCAACAAGACATTTTAAAGGTGTTCAGGCAAGTAAAAATTAATATTCCGCTATTGGAGGTCATTCAACAAATTCCTTCTTATGCCAAGTTTTTGAAAGAACTATGTACAGTGAAGAGACAATTGAATATGAAGAAGAAAGCCTTTCTAACAAAACAAGTTAGTACGATCATTCACCATGAGACTCCTCCAAAGTATAGAGATCTAGGCTCTCTTATAATTTTCATCATGATTGGTGAATCCCAAATTGCTAGAGCCTTGATGGATTTGGGCTACAATGTGAATTTGTTACCATACTCACTTTATGAGCAACTTGGGCTGGGAGACTTAATGGCAACTACACTCATGCTACAATTAGCCAATAGGTCAATCAAGAAACCAAGGGGAGTTGTGAAAGATGTGCTTGTGCAAGTTGAAAGATTTTACTATCCAGTTGACTTTGTAATTCTAGATATATAGCAATTGAATGTCAACAACTCTCAAGCTCCTGTCATCCTTGGAAGACCATTTCTAGCTAGTCAAATGCTTTGATCAATTGCAGAAGTGGTGTTCTGAAGCTTACTTTTAGGAACATGGCACTTGAGTTGAACATTTTCAATGCTTGCAAAATGCCAGATCATCTTGATGACACAAGTGATTTGAATGCTATAGAGGATTTGATGTCAACAGAAATTTTTTTTATGAGTTTATTTTTTAGACATATGAATTTTTACTTAATGAGAAAATTGACCATGCTAATGAAAATATCCTTGAAGTTTTGGACTATTTTGCAGATTTTTCTTTACCACTTGAGGTACAAGTTGTAGGCGCAAAATGGCAACCCTAGTTTCAGACTCTACCACCACCAGACATACTTAAATCTTCAGAGGAAGAAGTTCCCTAGCTGGAATTGAAACCACTTCCTAAAGATTTAAAATACGTCTTTCCTGGTCCTGAAGAAGGCACTTTCCCTGTGGTCATTTCTTCAAAGTTAAATAAAAGGCACAATTGGGTGGACAATAGCCGACATCAAAGGTATTGATGTTGCTGTTTGTACCCACAAAATCCATCTTGAGGAAAATGTTAGACTATTTTGAGATGCTCAACGTAGGCTTAACCTTACTATGAAGGAAGTTGCCAAAAAAGAAGTGCTCAAGCTATTTGCAGTGGTTATCATTTACCCCATCTCAGATAATAAGTGGGTAAGTCTAACTCAATTGGTACCTAAAAAATCTGGTTTGACTGTTGTAAAAAATGAGAAAAATGAATTAATTCCAACTAGGATGGTCACTGGCTGGAGGATGTGTATTGAACTATTGATTATAGAAAACTTAATTTAGCCAATAGAAAAGATCATTTTCCTTTACCATTTTTGGATCAAATTTTAGAATGTGTGGCTGATAATGTATTTTACTGTTTCTTAGATGGATTTTCTGGCTATTACCAAAATGCTATAGTGCCTGAGAACTAGGAGAAGACCACCTTCACCTCTCCTTTTGGCACTTTCGCTTTTAGCAGAATGCCTTTTGGTTTATGTAATGTTCCAGATACTTTAAAGAGATGCATGATGATTATTTTTTCTGATATGATTGAGGATATTTGTGAAGTATGCATGGATGATTTCTCTATTTTTAGAAAAACAAAAATTAGAGTTGTTTACATAATCTGGCTTGTGTTCTTCAGAGATGCGAAGAAAAAAATTCTTTTGCTTAATTAGGAGAAATGTCAATTTATGGTTACTTGTGGCATTGTTTTAGGTCATATTGTTTCTTCTAAAGGTATAAAGGTCTACAAGGTGAAACTTAAATTAATATCTAAACTTCCTATCCCTATGATAGTTAAATATATTTGTTCTTTTCTTGGTCATGCTGGCTTTTATAGACGCTTTATTCAGGAGTTTAGTTCTATTGCAAAACTTTTGTGCACTCTTTTACAAAATAAGGTTGAATTTTTTTGGTTCAATGAGTGCCAACAATCTTTTGATACCCTTAAGGAATCGCTTACCATTGCCCCTATTATGCAATCCCCACAGTGGGACCTCCCCTTTGAAATCATGACTGATGCAAGTGACTATGCCTTAGGGGCTATTTTGGGTCAGCATGTGGATAACATGCCTTCTGTGATTTACTATACTAGTAAGACCTCAAATGATGCCTAGAAAATTTACACCACTACTGAAAAAAGAATTGGTTGCAGTAGTTTTTGCACTTGGGCTTTGATTCTTGGTTCCTCTGTTACTATTTTCATTGACCACTCTGTATTGAAGTATTTGTTGGCTAAGAAAGACGTGAAACCACGCTTAATCTGCTAGATTTTATTACTTCAAGAGTTCAACATCACCATTAAGGATAAGAAATGAGTCGAAAACGTGGTGGTTGACCATCTCTCTAGATTGCCACTATGCTCCTCTTCAAATGTCATCCTTCCTCTCGATGATAGTTTCTCAGATGAGTAGCTATTTGCAATTCAAAAAGCTCCCTAGTTTACTGACATAGTTAACTATTTGGTGACTAAGCAAATGCCTTTTGAATGGTCCATCCAAGATAAGCGCCGATTATGAGGTAGGACACTTCTACTTTGATGATCCGTACATTTTCAAATATTATTTAGACTAATTGATTCGAAAATGCATTCCTGGTGATGAGCTTTCTTCTGTGTTGAGATTTTGTCATATGGGTGCATGTGGTGGTCAATTTATAGCAAAAAAAAAAAAAAAAAAAAAGATAGTAGCTAAAATTTTGCAAAGCTGATTTTATTGGCCTTCCATGTTGAAAGACAGTTACAATTTTTGTAAGGCGTGTGGGTCTTCTCATAATTGGGATTCATTACCACAAGAGACATGATGCCCCTTTCCTCTATTCTTAGTCTAGAAATCTTTAAATGTTGGGGAATAAACTTCATGGGACGTTTTACAATTTCCTTTGGGAACACATACATTTTATTGGTTGTGGACTATGTTTCAAAGTAGGTTGAGGTTGTCGCTTGCAAAACAAATGACCATCATGTTTTGCTAAACTTTTTACAATCTCTATTTGCTCACTTTGGCATGCATAAAGTTATCACTAATGATAGGGGTTCTCATTTTTGCAACAAACTATTTCTACACTCATGAAGAAATATGGTATCATACACCGGGTTTTCACCCCCTATCACCCAAACAAATGAGTAAGCTAAATTGACAAAAAGAGAAATAAAAACCATTTGGGAGAAAACTATCAATCCTAATAAGAAAGACCGGTCAATTAAGCTTCTTGATGCTTTGTGGGCTTGTAGGATAGCTTTTAAAACTAATCTAGGATGTCTCCTTATCGATTAGTTTATGGTAAAGCTTGTTATTTAGCTATTGACATTCAACATCGAGCTCTTTGGGCTATAAAATATGTTAACATATCACTTGATGAAGTTTCAGAATCGAGAAAATTGCATATCGATGAATTGGATGAAGCTCATCGAAATGCTTATGACAATGCTTAGCTGGCAAAGGAATATATGAAAATTTTACATGATAAAAAAATTCATCCCAATCATTTAACACTTGAATAGGAAGTTCTTCTTTATAACTCTCGTTTACATGTTTTTCCTAATAAATTGAAATCTTGTTGGAATGGTCCCTATGTTACAGGTAAAATTCATTCTCATGGGACAGTAGAAATTCAGAATTCTAAGAGTAGTACCTCTTTAACTATTAATGGTCAGCGCCTTAATCCTTTTATTTCCACTTATGATCCAAGTGACGAAACTCTTTTTGTCTAGACACCTTGTGACTTTTGAGTGTTGTTTCTTTTATTGCTTCTCTTTGCTTTTTCTTTAATATTTTATTTTCTTTGGTTAATTCCTTGCGTTGCTTGCTTTTCTTTACATTGTTTTTCTTCTCTGTTAGCATTGAGGACACTGCATTGTTTAGTTAGAGGGAGGGAATTGCAAAATCATTGTTCAATTAGGGGGAGGGAATTGCATTTTGCAATTATGTGCTGCCATGTTATAGAGCCTTAATGTGATTAGGCTGAATGAGTAAATTGTTGATTCATAGTTTGATAGTGATTGTTATTGAACTTTATAATCAATGCATGATAGACAACCTTTCCTTTATAAGCATTCGATTTCGACAGTGATGAATCATGGATAGTGATAGAACTTCTCTGATTTCTAGTTTTGGAAGTATGCTGAGAATGACCCTAGAATTAATTTTCATGGGATGAAGGGCAAAGCATTTTAGAAGATAACTATTCTTTTATGTTACACCTCATAGTTGTTTTCATTTACTTACCACTTGATCAGAATAGAGAGAAATATACTGCAGGACTACTAAGTTGTGCTTTATAAAAAAAAAAAAAAAAAAATGCAACAGCAAGAGTCAAGTATGGGTAACTTAGTGAAATTTTCTGAGTAAAAGGCTAGAAAGAGTTGCCCAAACTTTGAGAGTTGGGAAGTTAACAAATAAATGAATGAATGGTTTTTGAACAGAGTTGGCATGAAAACTGCTAGACCCTTTAGCTTTGAAGTGGTGAAGATCAGTAATAATCAATATTCAAGTGGAAGATCTTTAGGATGCTCAATGATAAAAATAAAAATAAAAATAAAAAAAAAGGAAGAAGAAGAAGAAGAAAAGAAAAAGTAAAAAAGAAGAAGGAAATTAAGGTATAAGGTTGTAAACTTCCTATAGTTTTGCCTCAATCCAATGTGGAAGAGATATTGAGTAATCTATTGAAGTTGCTTACATTGATTTGAATTTGTGAGAGGTAACATCACTGTGTTTGAGAATTCAAGTTGCTTGGCTGGTGTGGTTATGTGTGAAATATTGTCTATGGCAATATTATGTTCAATTATATTTTACTGTTTTGCTAAGAGACTAGCAAAATACTAATTTGAGGGTGTGATTGAATTATAATATTGTAATTATTTTACACTTTAATTCAATTGTTCACGCTGAGCAAAAATTTCTGTTGAAGTCGACTAAATTTTAGGGGTATTAATAATGTAAATTTTCTATTAATAATGTCGTTTTACCATTAATAATGTAAGTTTGACAGGGAGAGATACTAGGTGAAACCAAACCATCTGTCGGGTGTTCAACACTAGGCACAATTTTTTGGGCGGTGCCTTCAACTTCAAGCATCAAATGTAGTTCCTAAAAGGAGGAAATATTTCCCAGCAAAATCATTGGAGTCAGTAATGCTAATGCTATGGTAGCCAAGGATTGATGGGGTATCTGCCTTTGTTAATTCGCTTAGGTATCAGTGGTGAGCGCGAGACATCTCATCAATAATAATCAGACTGAGTACTGCACGTATCTTGAATAATGAATGAAGACAATGATTGATGTGAAAGGATCGGAAAAGAAGACAGGTAGGTGATAGCCGGTGAGTGGAAGCAAAATTAGTAAATCAAGGCCTATGAGCTCAGGAACGTGCCATTTGTTGTTAAAAATTGGCTTTTAATTTCATTGCTTTGAATTGATCATATTGCACTACCAAATTAACGCTATCGACCCCTACCCCAACCCTAACCGGCCAGCCATATGGATTTTCGTTCCATACGAGTGATATACGATGGATGGGAGCACTTAATAACATAGATGGTTGTCAAAGCATTTCCAGTCGAACTTTTTCCCACCTATATAACTAAAAGTGCCCATGTCGTTTCCTCTCTCCCAGTGACCCCAAATTCTCTCGAATCCCATTAATTTTAATTCCATCACCCCCTCAATGACACGTATATTTTGAAACTAAAATAGAACAAAGATGAAAAGGACTATCAACGAACAACTCTTTCAAGACACGAAACAAATGAGAAGACGTCGGTGCCTTATTGCCCTAGGAGCAACACTTTTCTTACTTGCACTACTATTCATAATCTCCTTGACTTTAGCCCTCACCATGTTTAAGCCCAACCACCCACAATTCAGCCCCTTTCTTCCACCATTGATGGCATTGCTCCTTGTGTCTCATTCCCTTCCATTCAGGTTGAACTCAATCTCACCCTCGACCTCAAGCTCCTTGTTGAGAATCGAAACCATGCTAGCTTCAAGCATGGACAAGGTAAGAGTCTCTTGTTATACCAAGGAAACCAAGTAGGAGAGGCTGATATCTACCCAGGTCTGATTCCTGCAAGGTGCTTAGCAACACTTCCTTGTTGCCTCAAGCTCGAGGTGGAAGAGTTAGCCTCCAACTTGATAGGCTTGATCAATGACGTAGTAGGTGCATGGCGAACTCGATATGGAAACAAATACCAGAATTCCAGGCAAGATTTCCTTCTTGGGGATTTTCAGAAAGCTCGTTTTTGTTGTAAATGAATGTCAGCTGACCATCTCTGTTCTAGACATGACTATCAGACGCCAAACTTGCAAGGGCATGACCAAGTTGTGAAAGGATGGAGGACTTCGGTAGTGGAAGTCTTCCGCTCTAATCAAAATATTTGAGTCTCCGCATCTGTATGGAGCGCGATGGTTCAATTCTTGGGTTCAGCCATCATCTACATCTTACCAACAACCCCTCTTAGATTTTGGCTTCGCTACAAGGCCGCGGGAATGAAGATATGCATACCTAGTTTGAACTCAAAGCCCTAACCAGGGTCTTTATCATAGATTCCAGAAAATGCAGTTCACTTGGGGAAACATAAACATATGCACAACATTAATTTTCTCAGGTATAAATTAAAACAATTTCAAAATCTAGTGTTGTGAAAAAATGGGTAATAGATTTTTTATGAGCAAATCAAGAGGAAGGGAAAATTACTTCCGTGCCTCGAGGAAGAATGGATTTTCTTACAACCAAGGAATATTACTCCCCAAACATCCTTTTTTCATATGAGGAAAATACAAAAACATTAACTCAGATATAATCCAAGACATAAAGTGGAAGATTAAGGACATAATAATTCATTTCATCGTTCTTCTATAGTACAAATTTGTTATAGATCCACTTCAAAAGAAAAAAAAAAAAATTGTTATAGATCAATAATCGAATTGAAGCAATTCTTGGGGCCTAACAGCTCTATTCTATAATTCCATATAAAGATCACGGAAAGCCCTTCAAGATAATCATAAGGTTCATTCAATTACTACAACAAAAATTTCTTTTAATGACGCTTTGGAATTGGTGACAGTCTCCAAACCATCACAAAATATCAGTTTTAGGGCTGTTCATCCGGGTTCCGACCCGGAAATCCGGGTATATCCAACCCGGAATCTGGATTTGAAATCTGGGCCGGAGATCTGACCCGGGTTAACCCGGGTCAGATCCGGGCCGAAACCCGGATGAACCCGGGTTTTGTAAAACCCGGATTTCGGGTTCCGGATTACAGCTTTTTTTTTTTTTTTTTTTTTTTTTTTTTTCTGTGGTCTGGAGGGTCCCACCCTGGAGCCGACTCCCTCACGCTTACCCACCACGATTGTACCTAGAAGACCTGCACAACGATTGGTGGCGATTCGCAGGAAACGGAGCTCGAAGAAGAGGTCCCACGAGTCAGCAACAGCGTCGTCCTCTGCTACGTCCTCCCCGGTTGTTCGGCTGCAGGCTCTCAATCTCTTCTCCCAGAAAGCACGGAGACCAGAGAGACAACTCATGTCCTAATGTGAGGATCATACAGTTGCAGGGTCAGCAGCGATGAAGGGCTCGAGGCATATACTGCAGGAGTCTTCGAAAGCATCATCGGGAACTCCAGAGGAGGAAGATGCAGCTGAAACCACCAGATTCTGCAAAGAAGAAGACGGAAAAGAAGAGGGAGCAATATTTGCCATTGTTGTTGGCAGAGTGAGTTGGAGGAGGATTGCAGACAATGGACGAGAAAAAAACTGGGACTTTTATGGAGAGGAAGGAGGAGAAAATGAAGAAGAAAGGAACCCTAGTAAATTTGAGAGAGAGAGAGAGAGAGAGAGAGAGAGTGGTCAAAGAAAAGAATTGTGGAGATGAAGAGTGAAAGGCAGAAAACGCAGGAAAGAATTTTGAGAGGTTCAATAGGCAGACGAGAAATCAACGGATTCAGACGGTTTGATTTTGATATAATCAAATCAAATCTCAATTATTTATTGCTTACTAATATGTTTTAATTACGACTTTCAGATTTCAAAGAGCGAGAGAGCGCAGTGAGATTAATGGAAACCGGGTACCGGGTTTTTAATCCGGTACCCGGATTTTAAATCCATATCCAAACCGCATAGGTCCAGGTTTTGAAATCCGGGTTTCGGCCCGGATTAAATCCGGGCCGGATTTTATCCGGCCCGTATGAACAGTCCTAAGTTTTTGTAACAGTTTATACAAACCATCACTAAATCCAGATGAGAATTCTGCTAACGTTCAAATGTAGGCAATTAAATATATTTATGTGCGAACCTAATACTTTTTGGCTCCAATGTTCGAACGTTAGTGAGTGATATTTGAACATTGGATAGAGTATTTGATACTAAATATGACTATAATTTAAATTTTATATAGTTTTCAAATTTGCTAGTGCATACTTTGTGAACAATTATTATAAATTTTACAAAATTGAAATTTGAAGTGCAGGGATTTATATTGAAGTTGGATAAGCTAACACGAAAGAAAATTGAGAATTGCAATTCAAAAAAATTGATACATTAAATAATATTAACAATACATATTTTGTAAACAAAATACAAAAGATAATAACATTTTGTAAACAACACTCAGAAGGTCATGTTGTTCACAAATGTATGAAACTTCTCTCTCAGTGTCTCAACCTTTTGATTTAGGACATCGACACGATGGGCAATCTATGCAATGGTTTGCACTACATGCGCGATCTGCTTATCGATCTGTCGGTCCATATACTTCATCATCTCTGAGATCACTGCATCAACCCAAGCTGGCCGAACATCCCCTGTAGATGTACCCATCGGCTGCTGACCAGTACTCCTAGTCTAGGGAGCAACATCGGGCCCAAACTGGGTCGGTGGAACAAGATTTGATACAAGGCCAGGATGACGTCGAGCATAGCCCCTCCCCTGTCCAATGCTCTGACAATGTATGGTCATGTCGAGAGGGGCTCTTTTGGTCTATCATTCACTAGAGCTCCTGGAGTAGAACGTTCCGGGCCAATAATAGCCGACTCAAGATGACTTCGTATGGCACGTTGTCCATCGAGACAATACTCGCCTCGTAATGGATCCTTTCAAAAGTCCTTCATGGCAAGTCGATTGGCTCTCCACGTGCCACATGTATCAAGAATTGCGCACAAGCCCGGCTAAACGTAGTCATTTGCCACATGATCTAGATTGTTTGCAATAATAAGTTGTAACATGTGGAAGAAAGGCATCAGCTAATTCTTGTTGAAGGAGTTCTTCTTCTCTAGTTGCTCCTAGTCTCTACCAGTGAGAATGTATAAGTCCTCATCTCAATCGTCAGCATCAGGCTCATCCGCAGTGTCCTCGACCTCAACTAGGCTAGTAGATGAGGCAGATGTGCCTACATCCGTATGGTCTGTGCCTACAGTTGCTCCAGGTCTTGTGTCTCCAACTAGCCGTATGGATTTTCGTTCCGCACAAGTGATACATGATGGATGGTAGCACTTAAATTACATAGCTGGCTCTCAAAGCATTTCCAGTCAAACTTTTTCCCACCTATATAAATAAAAGCGCCCATGTCATTTCCTCTCTCCCAATGACCCCAAATTCTCTTTAATCCCATTAATTTTAGTTCCATCACCCCCTCAACAACACGTATATTTTGAAACTAAAATAGAACAAAGATGAAAAAGACTTAACAATGAACAGCTCTTTCAAGACACAAAACAAATGAGAAGACGTCGATGCCTTATTGCCCTAGGAGTAACACTTCTCTTGCTTGCACTGTTATTCATAATCTCCTTGACTTTAATAGACCACAGGGATGTGTTTGCATGGAGTCATGAAGACATGCCCGGCATAGACAACACAATCATTGAACACTACCTGTGTGTGGATCCCACCCACAAGACAGTACGCCAGAAAAGAAGGTCATTTGGTGTAGAGAAGTATGCCGCCATTAATGAGAAAGTAAAGAGATTACTAGCTGTCAGGTTTATCAAGGAAGCTCATTACCCAGAGTGGTTATCTAATGTTGTGTTGGTAAAAAAGGCGTATGAGAAGTGGAGAATGTGTATATACTTCATGGACCTGAATAAAGCTTGCCTAAAGGACAGTTTTCCTTTACCACACATCGACATTATTGTGGACGCAATAGCAGGACATCGTATGTTGAGTTTCATGGACACCTACTTGGGTCACAACTAGATAAGAATGCACGCAGCAGATGAGGAGAAAACATCGTTTATACGAATCAGGGGCTGTATTGCTATTAGGTTATGCCATTTGGACTAAAGAATGTAGGGGCAACCTACCAAAAGTTGGTTAATCACATGTTCAAGGAGTAGATTGGGAAGTCCAAGGAGGTATATGTAGACAACTTGTTAATAAAAAGTAAGGAACCTGCCAGACACATTGACGACATGCGAGTGACATTTGGGATCTTATGCCGTTACAATATGAGAACCCTGCATAATGTGCTTTTAGAGTTGAATTGGGAAAGTTCTTGGGATTCATCATATCTGAAAGAGGAATTGAGGCTTCTCCAGAGAAGATAAAAGCCATACTCAACATGAAACTGCCAAGAAATCTAAACGAAACTCAGTGTTTGCTGAGCATGGTAGCCGCCCTAAGTAGATTTATAGCCAGATCGACAGACAAATGCCTCCCCTTTTTTCAAGTACTATGTAAGACGCACCCCTGGAACGAAGAGTGTGATGAGGCCTTTGAAAAGTTGAAGCAACACCTGTCCAGCCCACCACTCCTGAAGCAACCAGCGAAAGGCAATAAGCTTTGTGCATACTTAGCAATTTCCCCACACGCAGTGTCCGCCGTCCTGGTAAAAGAAGAGGGGGCTGCCCAACATCCTGTGTATTACATAAGTCCGGCTCTCAAAAGAGCAGAAGTAAGGTATCCTCAAGTCAAGATGTTAGCCTTCGCCTTGGTAATAGCGGCAAGAAGACTCCGCCCATACTTTTAAGCCCACACAATAAAGGTGCTCACAGAGAGCCCATTGGCAAAAACTCTGAGAAAACTTGACAGCTCAGGAAGATTGGTAGGGTGGTTGATTGAACTGAGCGAGTTCTATTTAGAGTATATACTAAAAAGGGTGGTAAAGGGTCAAGCACTAACAGACTTTGTGACAAAGTTTTTGAGTTTTTCCCAAGACACGATAACTCCAATGAGAAAGCCATGGGTACTTTTCATAGATGGCTCATCATGCTGGGTGGGCGGATGCTTGGGGATGCATTTACTGAGCCCAAACGGCAAAAAATGACACTACATCAACATAACATTAAAAGTAACCAACAATGAAGCCGAATATGAAGCACTCGTGGTAGGGCTTTCTATAGCTGCCAAGATAGGGGCAACCGAGATAGAGGCAAAGCCTGACTTACAGGTAGTTGTGAACCAAGTGTTGGGCTTATATGCTACAAAAGGGGAGAAATTGAAAAAGTATTTAGCACGAGTTTGGTAGGCGTGCGACCTTTTCTCATAGTTTAATATAACCCAAATATAAAGGGCGGATAACGAAGTGGTGGACAAATTGGCACGTATGGTGTTAGGAATGGAGGAGGCGCCTCTCTTGTGGCAAGTGGAAAGGAGAGTCGTTGAGATCTCGATCATTGGAAGAGAGGCAGGCCCCAATATCCTAGATTGGGTGAATAGTGTGGTCCAATACCTAGATGAAGGAAAATTACCAGAGAAGAAGGAGGAGGCAAGGTGGGTAAAGAGAAAGGTGGCAAGGTTCATACTCATTGATGGAATTCTTTATAAGAGGGGTTTCTTAACCCCATTGTTGCAGTGTGTTTCCCTGTAAAAAGCACAATATATCTTAGCAACAATATATGAAAGAATATGTGGAAACCATTTTGGTCGAAAAATTTTAGCCAGGAAGGTAGTAAGGGCAGGATACTATTGGCCCACTGCATTGAGAGATGCTCGGGAATTCACTAAAAAGTATGTCAGGTGCTAGACGTACACGTTGGTACTGCACGCCCCTCCAGAGGGATGAACATCCATGACAGTGTCATGACCTTTTGTACAATGGGAAGTCAATCTAGTTGGGCCATTTCCAACAAGGAGAGCCAAAGTAAAGTTCATGGTTGTCTCCGTTGATTATTTCACAAAGTGGATGGAGGCCAAACCACTAGCAAGCGTGACAGGCAAAGTCGTGACAATGTTTTTGTGGAAAAACGTGGTTTGTAGGTTAGGAATCCCACAAATCATAGTGTCAGACAATGGGCACCAATTTGACTCTGACCATTACAAAGAATGGTGTATAGAGTTGAAGATTAAGGTAAAGTACTCCTCACCAGGCTACCCTCAAGCAAATGGGCAAGCAGAAGCAATAAACAAGGCACTACTCTCAATTCTAAAAAAATGAGTCACAGAGAAAAATGGAGAATGGGCGGGCGAGCTACCAGGGGTACTTTGGGTGTACAGAATATCAGGAAAAACTACAACATGGGAGTCCCCATTCGCATTAACGTATGGGTGTGAGGCGGTTCCCCCAGTTGAGTTAGGGCGCCCAAGTTACTATACGAGCCACTTCTCAGCTGCCAAAAATGATAAAAAAATAGAAGAGTACCTCAATTTAGTGGAGAAAGAAAGAGAAATATCGGAAGCCAAAATGTTGTAGGAAAAAGGTCAAATCAAGCAATACTTCAACAAAAGGGTAAAGCCCAGTCTTTTAAGATAGGAGATTTGGTTTTGAAGAAAAGTGGAGTGACTACCCAAAATGAAGGGAAGATGGGACTCTGATGGGAAAGACTCACATTGTAGAAAGAAAAAATTTCTCGAACAGTCAAGTCGGGGTAAATGTCCCTAAGGGGTTCCAAAGCCCTCAGTGCTAAGTGATGGAGTTGAGTGTGCACCAAACCCAACAAATCTAAAATCTCTTTTGGGGGCGACAGAAAGGAAGTCTCAGACCATGAAACAAAAGGGAAGTGGTTAGGGTAGCCTTGCCAGCGAACCCTTCATCATCGTAGCACCCAGACGAGGGAACATCCAGCACTGCATCTTTAGGGATGCGATATTCCTCCCTTGTCACTGGAAGATGCTTCAGTTTCAATGCAGAATTCCACCCATACCCATCAAAGACTGGGATTTCTGGTGTAAGGGAAGGTTGCTCAAAGCTTCCACCATGTTCAGCCATGGAATCTTGGGAAGAAAGATGACAAGGAAATAAGTAAGGCAGGATGGGTAGATGCCAAGAATCAAGAACAGGGACAAGCATGGGCTAGAATGAAAATGGGGAAGGCAGTAAAGGAAAGAATGAGCAAGATTGGTAGATGGCTATTTAAAAGGGGCGAATACAAAACGCCAGCCATAGGCATCATGATCTGACATGGGAGTAGAAATTTAACTGTCACACAGAATCCTTACCGATGCAACGTTAACAGCTAATCATGAGGGACTCTTCGATTTCTAAAAGTGTGAAGGAATTGTCGGGTATGTAGCGGTGTGTAGATGGGTTGGGGACTATTTGAAAATAAGGCTCGGAAGAAAAAAGGGCACATAGCAAGGTACGTACAAAAAAAAGAAAATTACATGATGATCATAAAAGTCTTTTTAAAGAGCTGTTAACATCAAATTCTCCACGCCATGAAGTGAAGGGAATCAGCAAGGTACCTGGAGGGCCCATTTCATATTTGAACCCAGTATAAAAGTCCCTCTAAGTAGGCTTGAACCAAAAGGCCCAATAGGGATCTGCACACTATGCGCCAGCTTATTCGGGAAGAATCAAGTCTTATGCACATATGTGACTGTTTTAATTATGTAGAGATAAACACAGTACATGATAAACTTTGCATGATAGTGATCTCATATAATGATGATCTAGTCTAACAGGTATCATCTACATATAGCAAGTAACTCCAAAAATGAGAATAATCTGAATGATATACCTTTGAGAGATATTGTACTAACTTAAGCATCAGAGTATTCTCAGGTGCATCCCACTGAAGTTTTCTTACTATTTACAGGTGAATAGTTGCATAGGTGGTGGTGGGACACATCCTTAACAATATGGATTGTGTAATATGATGAATTCAAATAAAAAATTGTGTTGAGTGTATGGTTATTTTTAAAGTGAAAATATAAATTTGGATGTATATTTATGGATTAAAATGAATATGTTTTACAATTGTGTATTTTTTTGAGCATATGTTGATATTATTTGTGTATGTTATATTTGTGTATTTTATTATTATTATTGAAGCATATGTTGTGATTATTTGTATATCGATAACTAGTGTGCGATGTATATTGTATTTTGATGTTTAACTAATTAAAATATTATGATTACAAAGGATAATATTGTATATAGCTTATTAATAGATACTCAAAACTATATTTATTTAGCATACTAATAGATATTAACAACTTAAGAAGAAGCATACTAATGATCAAATAGGTAAAATAAAAGACAAATAAGTAGAGAGTTTGAATAAATAAATAAATATACTTATTTAAAATAAAATAATAAGTAAATAAATAATTCACTCCATTAAGTATATAAATATCAGTAAACACGTTAGACATAATAAATAATTCTACCTAATATGTGCTTATTTTTGTAAGGGATTATTAAAATAAATCAACTTATACTAACTTATACTATAAATAATAAGAAATAAATATGAATTAAAATATTTAGTAGTAAGTATCGATTAATAAGTAACTAAGATATATAATAAAACATATGAAATTATATTTTTCATATGTATCAATTACAATATCGTGCCGGTTCAAGGTCATTCCACCCTCTTGTTGAGAAAATGGTAAATAATAACTTATAGAAATTTATTTATTTTTCTAATAAAAAAATTATTTAAATACTAACATTATCTTTTAAAATTGCTAATGTGACCTTTTTAGAAATGTAATGATCCTGAAAATGTTTTCCTCATTCATGTCTATGCTGCTGCTTACACTAATGAGCTTAATGAGTAGATGGATCTTATGTAGATAATTATGTAAGCGATGTTAATTTTGTTAAATAAATTATACAACATATGAATAATTTATTTTTTATCTTTATTTCTTTTAAAACTTTACTTATTGTGTGTTTTCTTTCTAAGTGTAGGCAAAAATGATGGATATGCAACTAGCTTCTAGGGAATCCTCTCCTAGTGACATAGATATATACAAACAAGTGTTCGGGACCAAATCTAGTATGGTAAGAGGTTTGGGATGTTCTTTCAAGTATCTCGGTTTATCCTCGACAACCTTATCGACTTCACAAATTAATAATTTTACTAAAGATTTAGAAGTAGCACGGCGAGAAAATGAATATATGAGGTTGAGACAACAAGAGTTGGAGTCTCTTTCGGAATGCCAAGCTGATTTAGAGATGCGTTTGTAGGAACAATAGAGAGAATAAGAGGAAAAAATATGCAGTGAAGTCTAAGAGCAAATGCAGCGAGAGATGATGGTGCAAATGGAGCAGGTTATATCACCATAGCAAAATCGGGGTGGGCGAGGAAAGAAAGAAAAATGAATTTGATCAATTTTATCATTGTACGTAACTTTTAATATCTAATTTTAAAACTTTATAAGACATTGTTACTTGCTAAATGATGGTGTAATATGATACAATTTGTATATTTTTTGATTTTATGAAATTAGAATTTCTTATCTATATGTTTGAATGTAAATAAGAAACTTTCAAACATTGGTTCACATTCGAATTAACGTTCGAATGTAATTACACAAAAATATAATATAACATTCGAAAGTACAATTCAAAGTTCAAATGTACTCACCTTAAAAAGAACAAAACGTTTGAATGTTTAAACGATAAACGTTAGAACAAACCTCTGCACATACCATTTGCATTTGAACGCTTTTCTATTAACATTGAACCAAACGTCTGAACGTCATACCCGTTACATTTGAATTTTGTCCGTTAGCGTTCAATCAGACATTCAAGCACATGATGCAGTTAACATTCGGACGTATAAACGTTCAAACGTTAATATGATACATTCGAACAATCACCAACGAACATCAACTTCTTTTGTTTGAATGTCAATCAGTCGGGTTAACATTCGAACGTTACTTTTTGTGATAGATTTCAACCATTACAAAAAATACTATGTTTGAACATTACACCAAATGGAACAGCTCCAACTGCCACTAAAATATTTTTAGTGATGATTGCACAGTAAACTATCACCAATTATTTTCTGTGAAACACATTAGGTGACAGTCATAGTGACAGTTTCAAATCGTCACCAAAGACCATTTGTAACGGTTTTACTCTATCACAAAAGACCATTTGTATTGTAGTGAAGGCCGTAGGTTTTCTTAATTTTTTTCTAAACAAAAAAAAAAATGTATTGTTCCTAGTTATGTTTTACATTCAGTTTCTACACTCCCACCCATAAAAAACTCAAAATCTAATAAGAAATTCTAACAAAGAATCTTTATTATAAGTTGCAGTTATTTGAGACTTGAAAAAAAAAAGATGTAGTTACTTGAGAAAAAAAAAATTATCGATTCGATTTTCAAATATTTCTGGCCAAGATAAAAGGAAATAGAAGCCAGTGTAATTAGGTAGAAAGTAAAATTGTAACCACGAGGACCAAATTGAAAGTCTCCTATCTATTTTGTTCTCTATTGAAAACAGAGGAGGTGTTGCTTGGGGGATGGGGTTTCTACCGGGTCTCATCTTTTTAGTCTCTGCTAGTAGTGGGGAAACTTTGAAGGAATGGATGGGTAGGAGGATCTGTGGAGTCAAATGCACTTGTCGGAAGAGGAAGATACAACAATTGATTGTCAGGTGGGGGATTGGGTAGAGGCGTAGTGGAAAGGTGAAAGAAGTTTGAATAGAATCATAGGAAATGATGTTATCTCAACTACAATAGCGAAGATCTGGATAGTTAGTAAACAAGCTTTATTTCAGGATGTGAGTAGTAACATCTTCATCATAACATTTGCAATGCATGCAAACAAACAACAACATCTTCATCATAACATTTGCAATGCATGCAAACAAACAACAGGTTCTGGATGGAAAATTATGGTTGTTCAATAATAATCTTTTTATCATTCAACTATATGTTGGCTTTACTCAACTGAAGAAAATGAGGTTTGATCGAGAAGCTTTTTGGGTCCAAATTCATAATCTACCCTTGGCCTATATGAGTTAAGAATGTGGAGAATAAATAGGAGGAACAATGGGCAAAGTAATTGATATGGATGTTGTAGAAGTCAATATTGGATGGGGGATATTTGTTCGAGTGAAAATAGAAATTCAATTATGGAAGGCAATTGCAAAAGGGTGTTCCATCAATGTGAATAGCAACAAAATATGGGTTAATTTAAATATATGAAAAGCTTCCAAAAATCTATTTCAATTGTGGTTGGGTTATTCATGGCAAGCAAGGTTGCACAGCAAGAGACTTGTCAAAGTTCGATGAGAGGGTGAGGCTATTTCAGTATGGATCGTAGCTCCATGTTAAGGCAAACTAACGGAGGAGGTCCCCTACAATAATCACACAATAGGAGGACAAATGGCAGGGTTGGCCAAATCACGAAGCCCCAAAAGGGAGGAGGGGAGTGATAGTCAATCAGATTCCAATTCTGGTCAAGGGCTGGTAGCAAATCAAGATGGTGGAACCAAATGGTTATAGAGTATGGATAGAAGCGAAATTCACAAATGATTGCAGGAAGGAATGACAACATGGGAGATAGAGGAGTTGATGTGGCGACAATCACCAAATGAAGATTTGACTGAAAATATGGAAACTGGAGCAATGGATTTGGTGAAACAAATCTTGGGAGAATCCGTACTAAGCATCGAAGAAATAGAAGATGGGCAGGAAGCTAATCTTAAGTTTGTGAGTCTAGCAACATAGTCAAGCCCAGTGACATAGTTTTGTCTTTTAATGGGCCCGTAAATACCACAAGCCTCAATATCGATATTTCAACCATTGTGGAGACAGGAGGAACAGTTAGGGAAGAGATGCATGAAGTCTTGCCAAAAAACAAGTAGAAGAGGAAATCTCATATTAGTGGCAGCTGGAAAGGGCAAGCTCGTGAGAAATGTATGAGTACAAAACCCTCTGCTAGCTTATTGGGGGAAATGTATGAGTACAAAACCCTCTGCTTATTGGGGGAAATGTATGAGTAAAAAACCATTTGCTAGCTTATTGAGGATAAAAAGGAGTTTGGTGGAGGAGGAGTTGGAGGAAACTTTGTTTGAGGTTAAAAAAAGAGCTTGTAATTGGTGTGGGGAGGGAAGTTGAGAGTTTCCTCTCGAATTGGTGAAGGCTGCTAGCAAACTCTACTAGGAGTCATGAAAATATTAAGTTGAAATTCCTGGGGGCTTGGAAATCCCCGAACAGTTCAGATCCTTTGCTTATTAGTAAAGGAAAAGTAGTTCAATGTCGTTTCTAGATGGAAATTAAACTCAGTGGTGGTAGATCAAATTTTCTTAAAAGGAGATTAGGGTTTGGTGAGTGTTTTGTGGTGGAGTCTGTGGAAAGAAGTGGGGGATTGATGATGGTGTGGAAACAAGAAGAATAGATTGAACTAGTTAACTTCTCCCAGAGACATGTCAACGTAAGTGTCAGTGATGAAAGACTTCATATAAAATGGCTTCTTACTGGTTTCTATGGGAATTCGGATGCAAGCAAAAGAAGAGAATCCTGAGATTTACTTACCTCATTTAAACCATTAGAATAGATGGGGTGGTGTGTGGTGGGGGGTTTCAACAAAATTGTCTCTAATGATTAAAGGGTAGGGTGAGATAGAGAAGTAAGAAGCAGATGGAGCTGTTTAGAAAGGCACTAGAAAAAGGGGAAACTTTTTTATTTGGGGTGGAGAGGTAGGTAATAAGTATACTTGATGTAATACACGTGAAGATGAACCTTTTATGAAAGAAATACTGCACGAACTGTGGCATAATCTTTGTGGTCGAGTCATTATAATGAATATTTGGTAGAAACTCTAGTGGTCAAATGTCTAGATCATATGCTAATTTTGTTGGTATGCAATAAAGCTTCAAGAAGAGAAATATGCAAAAATTCAGTATTTAAGTATGAAGCAAATTGAGCAATGGAGGAGGAATGTGAAAAAATCATTGAGAATGAGTGGAGAAAGAATGTAGGAAGTTCTTGTTCAATGGGCAAGGTACAAAAGAGGTTGGATTATTGCAAGGGGCTCGTAGTAAATGGAGAGAGAACCTAGTAAGGGAAGGGACTGCTGCTATTAAGAAGAAGTTCGACGAATTAAAGCATTTTAAAGAGAATAAGGGTCCAGAACAGATGGCAGGAATGAAGAGGGTACAACATGAATTAGGCTTTTTGTTGGATCAAGGGGACCTAAGATGGAAACAAAGGGCATAAGACAGTTGCTTCAAAATGGGGATAGGAATATCAAATATTTCATGCTTGTGCCAATTAAAGAAGGAAAAAGAATACTATTAAGAAAACTATGGATGCCCAAAAGAAGTTGCTGATAGACGAGAAGGAGATTGCAGCAGCCTTCTAGAGTCATTTCATAGAGATATTTTCATCTTCCAATCCCACAACAAAAAGCATAAAGGACTGCTTAATGGGTGTCAAAGCAAAGGTAATAAAGGAGATGAAGATTTGGCCTGGACAGAAACTTCACAATCGAGGAAGTGGTAGAAGCTTTGAATCAAATGACACCTATTAAATCAGCTAGACCATATGAGTTTGGAGCTGGATTTAATCAAACTCATTGGCAGACTATTGGGGGTGAGATATCTTAGGCAGTTATTAACTTCTTGCAAGGTGGACCTATGCTTCAATCATTGAATCAAACAAATGTAGCACTTATTCCAAAGGTAAAATATCCTCAGTCTGTGCATCATTATAGGTTAATTAGTTTATGCATTGCTTTGTATAAAGTAATTTCAAAAGTATCGGCAAATAGGATTAAAAGTGTTTTATCTTTTGTAGGTCAATTAGTATTATCTTTTGTAATCGAAGTTCATTTATTCTCAATAGGCTTATCATAGATAAAATTATGGTTGCGTATAAGGTTTTACATACAATGAAGTCAAAATAGAAGGGAAGGACATGGAGTCTGGCAATAACTTGACATGTCAAGGTCTATGATAGAGTTGAATGTTCTTTCTTGAGGATATTATATTGAAGCTTGGATTTAGTAAGAAATGGACTAGGTTGATTATGAAATGTGTAAGAACAGTGAGTTATTCAATACTTCTGAATGGACAACTTGGTGAACATATCTTTCCTTACTTGTTTTTTATTTGTGTTGAGGCACTTAGCCTGTTGCTTCTACAGTTCGAGCTCAAAGGGAAGACAAGAGGGATAACAGTGACAGGGGGCAACTAGGATTAACCACCTACTATTTGCCAATGATCGTGTGATATTTTGTAGAGCGAAGCTGAAAGAGTAGGCTAAAATAAGCTCTATCTTTGGCAGATGTGAACAATCCCTTAATACACAAAAAACTTTTATATTCTACAACTTGGGAACTAATTTTCAAAAAAGCTAGTAGTGTGATGTGTGATAGGTATGAAAGATACTTGGATCTTCCAACTATGGTGGAGAAATCCAATTATAACACTTTTGGAGGAATCAAGAAAAGAATCTAGCAAAGAATAGATAGTTGGAAGAGTGTTTTTCTTTCAAAAGTTGGCAAGAAAATCTTGATCAAAAGTGTGCTTCAAGCCAAACCAACTTACACGATGAGTGTTTTCAAGTTGCCTAGGAACTTATGCAAGGACATTGAGGCAATGCCTTTTAGATTTTGGTGGAGCCATAATCAGAGGGATAAAGGTGTACATCTATTGGAGAAGTTGGGCAAAGCTGGGTGTTCCAAAAAGAATGTTGGATGGGCTTTAGAGACCTAGAGAGCTTCAATAGAGCTTTGTTAGCTAAACAAGGGTGGTGAATGTTGCAAGATCCTCTTGCTCTAGTTGCGCTCTAGTTGCTTGAGTCTTCAAGAATACTCAGTAGCTAGAGGAAAAATTGGGAAATTCTCCATCACAAATATGGAGAAGTTTATGGAATTCTATAGAGTTGTTGAAGGAAGGGCTAGTATGGATGGGAATGGGCAAATTATTTAGACTTGGGGAAATAAATGGATCTGAAATCCCTTAACTTATAAATTCTAGCCCTATAAACACTTTGGAAGCTGGAGCGAAACTTAGTGAGTTAAAGGATGAAGAGAGGAGACAATGTAAGAAATAAATTGTTGAGGCAGTTTTTAATATGGAAGAAGCACAAAATATTTGTGGCATTCCTATCAGTTATAGTCACTACAAGAGAATGGGTTTTTTGGGATGAAAAACTTCATTCCAAACAATCCAAATTTCATCCCAAAATAGAATTAGAGACAAAAAAAAATTTTCTCAAAAGGTGCCCGTCTCAAAATGTATTTTGAGATAAATTTTTTTTCATCTAAAAAAAGTACTATTAGGGATGAAATGCGGGCGAACCGTTCGAATGCAATTTTTTTTTGGAAATGAAACGGTTTCATCCCAATATATTATTTGAAAATGTAAAAAATATATTTGAATAGTTAGGTATTTGTTCAAATGTCATGAAATTTAATTCAAAAGATGGAGATTCGAGAGCAAAAAATGTTGGTACAGATGTAGTTAATGATGTCGACCAGGAACTTTAACTGTTCGATCTTGAGCCTTGTATCTTCTAACTCCCGAGAGTTATTATTCAATCTTACTTAAGAAGAGGATGATATTGAGGTAGGCTTCACACAACTTGCTAAACACATCAAATATCCAGAACGAGGTCCAAGAACTTGAGAAAAGATCTCTACATCGTTAACAGAAGATTCAGCAGATGCAACAACAACATTTTCCCAACGTGAAACCATCTTCTCCTACAAAAGAAAAAACAAAAAAGAAAGTTCATTAGAGATAGTATAAATATCATAAATATTATTTTGTAAAATATTAAACTTACATAATTTGCTTCTACATTGGAGCTAGTCCAAACATCATAACGATTTGTATGAGATTTAGCATACAATTGGGTCAAATTATACTTAGTAGGACTATCTTGTTCCTGTAAAAGGAAAATCTATTATTTTTTAACATCAATCAATATTGACATGTTAATATGTAACAAGGAGTAGTATAACGTTACTAATTGTTTTTAGAGTTGATGAAAATATTTAGAACCCGCATTATGGTATAGCATTAAATTTGCTCTATTTGTTTTGTTGACAGTACTCCATTGCTACAACAACAACAACAAAAAAATCATTATTACTATATATGTTTTTACAAATCTAACATATAGAATAAAAAAATAGCAGCAAAATGACCACATATGCTGGATCTTCAAACATATTACAAAACTTTTCCCATTTGTTTGGTGACATGTTTTGGAAAGGGTTTTGATGCTCCTCAATTACACTATTAAACTTTTGATAGTGTACATGACATCTACATTTTTACCTCTAGAATGCATTATTCATAAGCTCATCAACCGTTACTCGATCCTCTCGCCAGCCAAAATTAAGTTCAAATTCATCTTTGAAATGGTGGAAAATGACTAGCTCATAAATCAACAAATTATAAAGTAATAGTTTAATAAAATTATTTTATAAATAACTTTCTCACTAGGTAACGAGTTTTGAAGTGGTCTTTCACATCTTGGGGAACCTTAGCCTAGGAGGATGTAACCATGGGTGCATATGTCCATGTAAGTTTACCGACAAAGAAAGCAAGCCAAGCTGCGATCCCCAGAGCCACCAGTGTGACCATCAGGAATATTAACATTAATGTTTTCCCTTTTTCACACTTTCTCTATATAGACACCTCTAATAGCACCTCGACCTAGGCGATGACTTACAACAACTATACAGTGTTTAAAGCATATAATATAGTTTAGTATTTTATTTTTAAAATACTATTGCTTAAATCATCATATAAACCCTTCTAATTTCACAAACAACATACCTTGTTCTGGGTCTGATATTTTGGCCCACCATTAGTCATATATGAACCAATTGGAGTGTTTGTAATGGATTGAGATGGCAAACGAGATGCTTTGCGTTTGGGAGGCATAGTTGTTTTAAATTCTTATAAATTATTATTCGTAAAAGAAATTTTTATTTTTACAACAACGATACTTATACATAAATAGCTATCATTCACTATCAGTTGAGCTCGATCAGTCACTCTCATTCTCACTAGATATTTCAGTTGACTCATGTTCTTTCGACAAGCCGCCCTCAATTAATCTAGTTCAACATCTTCTCTACACAATGGAACCATGTCATGTTAGCTTAGATCAATAAATAAATTGATCCTAATTCATTTTCTTGATATGCTTATTCATTTGTTGGACCATCAAATTCTTTGTGTTGTCATCTGCATTTGGAATGTAATTATATACATTTCTTAGTGCAAACTTTTATACTACTCACCATGAGTTTCTATATTCCGGATTATTTAAGTAAAAAACTTGATTTGCTTGACAAGCGAGAACGAAATGGTCCTTTTCATACTATGTGCGAGATGTGTTGACACTCATAAAATATTCATCATTACGCACTCCCAACCTAAGATTTTAGACATCCCACCACTTGCATTTAAACAACTATACTATATGTCCCCCAAGTATTTTAACCCAATGATCTCCTCGACGACTTCGTAGAAGTCAATGTTCTCCTTCCCATGGCTTCCTTCAACTATAATCCCACAAATTTTAAATTATTGATACCATTCTCTGTCAATTATGTGAAATTTACATCCACGTACCAAATATGTTGAGTATTGAATGAACCGCCTGGACGGACCATGGGCCAAAGTATACAATTCACTTGAGATTTCTTTTAAAGTATCATCATATCTCAATACAACCTATAGCAATAAATCAAATTTGTAGATAAATACAAAATTAGATAGCTAAGAACCTATTTTAGTGGGATGAAATTTCGTAGATAGTTAGATATTATTTAGTAATACCGTCTATTCAAATCACAAGGCAAACTCTTCTTCCTTCAAAAATATCTTAACACTTTTTAGGGTACGTTCTGCTTATTGGATGTCCATCTTGACTCATAAAACATTGGACATTCATCATATTCTACATATTATTGCTAGAAGAGAGCATAGTCATTCTTACATGCATGAATGATATAATAATCAAATCCTAGTCCTCGCTTCAACTGCTTTGCTTCATAAAAATTGGAAGGCAATATATTATCCGATGGGAGAGCCTTGTTAAATAAATCTAGCAACATGTCAATGGCCTTTACAGAAATACGACCTATAGACTTAATATGAAGCAACCTCACTATAAAAGACTCTAATAGATGCTTTTATGGGGTAATTTTTCTAGATTTATTAATTTTTAATCTTATAATTATTAGAGTATGCATTAGTAAGTGATTTATGCACTTATTGTGTATTTCATCTAAGACTTATTATTTTTTAATACATTTTACCTATATATTATCAAAGATTCTAAATTAGTGAAATATGACACTAATTTAATAGATGTTTTTATGGGGTAATTTTTCTAGATTTATTAATTTTTAATCTTGTAGTTATTAGAGTATGTGTTAGTAAGTGATTTATGCACTTATTGTGTATTTCATTTAAGAGTTATTATTTTTCAAAAAAGTTTACCTATTTATTATCAAAAGATTCTAAATTAGTGAACTATGACACTAATTTATGGGGTAAACAGATATACTAATTTACTAACCAAATTCATGTCAATCATATATTTCAGAATAAATTTCATCACAACTTCATTCACAAGTACAAAACATATAACTTGTAATCTCACAAAATCAACTACATTTATCACCATCATGAATAATTCACACAAAGTTCCAATATACTCGCAATAATTTCCATTAATTCACTTAGTTACCCTAAATGTAATCACAATTTTGAGATTCCTTAACATAGTATGTGCAAATTTGAAAAATAGAAAAATCCACTATAAAAAACATACAAAAACCATCCTCGAGAGCATGTAATCCAATAGCAATGGCCAAATTTTCAAAGCCAGTATTCAAAAACCACATAAGATGAGAGATAACTCAACAAATAATTATACAAAAACTAGTGCAAATTCAAAATTAAATATTGGGATAACATAAATACAAATCTCAATAAATTTGCACACTTTCAACACAAAAACCCTCGCCGTGAAAACGCACTCTTTCTAGAATGGATTCTCTCTCTCTCTACCCCCTCACTCTCTCTCTCTCTTATGGGCTTTTGTTCTCAGCAGCAACTTTGAAACAATGTTACAATCTCTCTTCTCCAATTTTGTCCCAGATGACATAAGTCTGGAGAGCTTTAAGTGTAATGTTCATGTTCGAAAGCTTATTTATGTGTTCAAATGCGAGATTTTTAAATTGGCGCCATATCTACCGCCTTTTCCCAAGAGGAAGATTCATGGCAAAAAGCTGATTTTTGTGAAAAATATTCTATTCCCACAAATTGTTGTGGGCGGCTCGTGGCGTAAAACTTGCCGCAAAAGGTATTATCACCCACGAAAGGTTTAATTCGTGGCCAATACATATATTTTCCCACGACACATTTTGCAGCAACAGGTAATTTAGCTCATCACAAAAGCACGTCCATTTTCATTTATGCTCGTGTGAGTAGGAGAAATTACCACGAGAGGTACTTGTGG
Organism: Carya illinoinensis; assembly: GCF_018687715.1. Lineage (NCBI taxonomy): Eukaryota > Viridiplantae > Streptophyta > Magnoliopsida > Fagales > Juglandaceae > Carya > Carya illinoinensis. The sequence goes on from NC_056760.1 coordinate 44,667,083, forward strand.
GTATTAGTATTACCCACTACAACATTTGTGGGAAAAAACTTTTCCTAGCCAAAAAAAAAAAAATTTGCCATGAGTTGTCTTCGTGGAAAATGCTAAAAGAATTCAGAAAAAAGAAATAATAATAATTGTAAAAGCAAAAAAAGATTAGGCTAAGCCAAAAATGAGCATAAAAAAATTGTCTAATATAAGCTAAAAAAATTATATACAAACCTCCAAGATTCAAATTGACACTAATAACACTTCCTAAAAGACTAGTTAATTCTACTAACATATTTACAAGAAAACCTTGCTGCCCATGTAATCCAATCCAACACTAATGTAAATATTTTATCCATCTAACACTTGAGTTCAACACAATAAATAACACAACTTTATAATCATAAAACCAAATTCACATATCACTGAACTGGTCTGCTAAATAATTGGAGATCTTCCTTTAATCCACAAGACCCAGTTTAAGCCAGCCATTTCAAGTCAGATGGAAGGACTCTCTTCTGGGACTAATGGTCTTCAAAACAAAGCCTGGATAAGAGAATGGATATAGAAGACAGAATTGAGTGTATTGAGTCAAGTTTAGTAAATACAGAATTACAGGTGAGGGGATGAGAACCATGTAGCCTTGATTTGTATGACCATGATATATTGTACAATAAATCATTCAAAAAGTGGAGTTTCAGAATTTCACAAAAGATCGCTTCATTTTTTAAATGCATATGCTCAAATTTACCAACTTGAAAACTCATAAATGCACAACAGCTAAAAAATACCACCACACACACACTTCAAGAAAAAGCAACCACACATTCCAGCGATTAAAACAACCAAACCAGACATGCATACTAGCCTAAACAGCCACATATAACAGCCTGAACAACCACACTCATAAAACCAACAGCCACATGTCAACCCAAACAACCATGTGTTAACCCAACCAGTCACATAGCGACCCAAACAGCCACATATTAACCCTGGACAGCCACACATTCCACTAGCTTGAACCACAAGTTATAACTTCAATCGCATCTACAATTTCAAGTTCAAAAACACCGTTACATAGATGTAATGCATTATCTACTCATCAGGTTCAAAAACTATATATTAGGACTATCTAAAATATAGTATTGTCATGTAAAAGATAATATAAATTACTACAAGTATGACCTCCTAAACCAAGGTAATGTATAGATAACTCACTTCCTCAGGCATTCATCATAAAATGCATAAACCTGAGTAATCTGCCAAAGGGAAAAACAAAGAGATAAAAAAAATTCTTAGCTCAAAGTATTACAGATATATTGCTTTTTTCTGAAATGAACATGTAGGTCCAAAGAAAATATTCATACATACTAAACAAGATGGTAAATTATAGACTACTCCCCAATCTGTCCTCTTCCCCCCCACCAAAAAAAAAGCCAAAATTGAGAAGCTGAATAAGGTCTTCAAAATTGAGAGTTACAAGGACTGAAATTCTGAGGGACTAAATGTTTTCAAAATAGAGGCTGAATAAGGGAAGGAATATAGAAGACTGAACTCAAAACTGAGAGTTACAAGGACTGAAATTCTGCTGCTATAGTGCCTTGTAGTAATTCTAGTTCAATCCTTCAAGTATTTGTGGCTTGGAGTTTGATGGCTAGTAGCGAGAAGGGATGAGAATGACTTAGGTGTGCAGCAACTAACTTAGGTGTTTAGGTGCTAGAATATAATAAAACTGGAGGAACCAGAGAAAAGGAAATCTTCAACAATAGATTTGATAAAGTACTTATCAAAATAAACAGTCTAAGCTACAGTCTTGGTGTTATTTTAATAGAGTCTAAGTTAGTCTTCTATCCATCAAAATTCAATCTCCTGGAGCCATAATTCTAGACCCTAAGTTCACAGATTCTTCAAACCCAAAGCATAATCTGCAAAAACAGAGCATGTGTGTTTAAGATGGTATGGCCAATGGCCATATGTAACAGAGGTCTATGAATGTAATGGAGCAAGAGTGGTTATATAAAAGTGCAGGGAGCAAACACTACAAAAACAAAAAGAATAAAAGAAGATTTTTTTGGGGGGGGGGGGGGGGGGGGGGGGGGGGGGGGGGTTGTTGAGGGAAGTAGAAGTCATAGGCAAAGACATGATTATTAAGAGATAAAACCAAGAGAATGGCCTTACAAATTATGTATTAGTTTTTGTTTTACCTGTAATCACGTAAACCATACACAAGGATCATGTTCTTCTATTGCATGTTGTTGAGCAAAGCAAAGGTAAGAGTTATAATTAATCAATTCCAACACTTGTTTAAAACAGCTTTGGGTGAGAATTAATCTAGTCATAAATAAGATCCAAGTATCAAACAAAGGAATAGAATGTCATAGCATGTCCCAAAGAACAAGCACCCATGTGAGCAAGATACTTTATTCGAGAGAGAATATATATTCAATATCCCTACCAATATGCAAAGCAATCCATTAATTAATTTTTCTTTTTGTAGGGATAATACATATATTCAAAGATATGTAAGCATGTTCATATCACTCGGAAAAAAACTGCAAGGAAAAAAAACTGCTATGAGAATTAAGCCCTGAATTCATGTAGCAGTATACAAATAGCAACAAGCAAAATAATTGAATTAACATGAGAATCATGGTAAATGTTTCAGTATCATTCGAAAACGGGGGAAATTCATCACCAGCCTTAGGACAGTGGATTTCGAAAAAACCTTGATCAGAATTTAATTTAGAGAATCCATTTCTCAAAAGCACACTCAACACAAGTGAATCTCCACCATTGGTACCGAAGTAATTAAATCACCAAAACCCATTTCTATCAAGATTAGGGCTTTTTCTTTTCTGTTTCAGTAGCCCTTATGGGTATATTTTCATACAATAAATTGAGAAATAATTACATATCTAAAACCAAGATCTGAAAAATAGAATAAAAGAGGGGGATTTAAAGTTTTGGGGGATACCTCGACGAGTTTATTTCCCTGCGTCTGAAATGACTGGGTTGGTTGTTTGGTGTCCGATGAATTAAAGACAACGAGAGAAGCTAATCCCTCATTACCATTCTCCATTTTAATCTGTGTATTGCTGTTGGGAGGAGAAGAAATAATTGGGAACAGAAAATAAGGGTTCGAAACAAAGAGAGAGAGTGAAATAGAGAGAGATACAGAGAGGGGAAGGGAGGGAGGTCGTAGGAGGGAGGCCATCGAAGGGAGAGGTTACCAGGGAGGGTGGCGTGGTTGGTCGCCTTGTGCTGTGAAGAGAGACACTGATGGAGAATCTAAAAAGGGGAAAGTGGGTATCGGCTGGGGAAGAAAGAAATAAGGGGTAAATGTGGCGTTTAATATTTAAAACTATTTGTGGGGATTTATTTTTGCCGTAATATCTCATAATGTCTCGCCGCAACAACAAATAAGTAATATGCTTCGGCATATAATCTTGCTGATTTATTTGCAGCGACTTTAAGTCGCCGCAAAAGTTCATTTGTTTGCCGCAAAAATTACTTTTACCACAAATTCTTGCTCGTCGCATGTAATTTTGTGGAAAATGTCATATTTTTTTTCCACGGACAGTTTTCGTGTCATAAGCTAAGTATTTTCCATGAATGTAGACTTTGGAAAAAAATCTCATGAGAAAAGCCTATATTTCTTGTAGTGAGTCTTGAACTATTCGAATGGGTTATGTTTTGTTTGAATAGATTGAAAGCAATATTCTCTAGCATATTTCCTCAAATGTATATGTTATTACTATAGTACAGCCTAGACGATTACGTTTGAATGGTTAGTAGTATAATATCACTACTAAATTATATAATATTATACTATATAATATTATACTATATTAGCTATATAGTATACTATATAGATATAATATACTACTAATATTATACTACATAGGTATAATATACTAATAATATACTATATAGGTAGATAGTTATATAGTTATATATATAGTACCTATATAGGACATAATTATGTAGTACATAGTTATATAGTTATATATATAGTAGATAGTTATATATTAGTATATAGTAGTATGTTACATAGTATTATATAGTAGTTTGGGCACCAATTCAGAGAAGGGAATTAGGTTGCGGATTTTTTGGCTCGGCAAGGAGAGAGAGGCAGCACGTGAAGATATTTTGAAGGGGATGCAATACCCAGTAAGATAAGAGGACTAATGCAGATGGATAAATTTCAAATCCCAAACCTTTGAATGTAATTTTGTCGAGGCTTGGAAGTGTGTTCGTGTTCTGGTTTTTTTCTTGATTAATTTTTTTTTTTTTTTTGATGCGTTTGATTGGAAGGTCTGATATAGATTTTTTGTATAGGAATATTTATTTGGTTTTGGAAAGGTTTTTTTAACAATGTATTCATCCGCCATAAGTGAGGTTTCTTAATAAAAATGGGAGGATGTCACTTGTGGACATGTGATCTCGTCTATTTCTTAAAAAAAAAAAAAGTTATATAGTAGATAGTAGTATATGGTAGATAGTTATATAGTATTTAGCTAGTTATGTACTATGTAACTATACTAGTTTTATATATAACTAGTATAATATAGTAGTTGTAGTATAGTATAGTAGTATACTAGTGTTATATATTTATTATATAACCAGTATAGTATTATATATTATATTATATTATATTATAATATAGGGCAATAGTATATATATACTATGGAATTATATAGTTAATTATACTATATATATAGTGGTTATTCTACATCAAACAATATTATAATGAAAATCTTATATTATATTATAGTATATTGTAAGTTATATTAAATGCAATTAAAGTATCTATTGTTCGAACATTGTATACCGTTGTTCAAATGGTCATTGAGAAATGAATCATCATATTTTATTCTAGAAGGTTCATTAATTCGAGCAGGGACATTTCCATTCGAATATATAAAGTGGATATTACAACAAGAATTTACTATTCGAAACATTAATTTTAATTACATAGAACGTTCAAACAAGAAATTAGGCATTCGAACGGGATTGCTTGAGGCATAAAACCCAATTGGAATTTTGAATGTCTCACAAATACACAACCGCATTTTGAAGAACTGCTTTGTCGTTCGCCATCACTGGTCACCAAACTCAACTGTATTTCGATGCATTCACTGCCATCTAAGAGGTATGGGCCTTCACACTAATTTATTATATGATTGAATGTTGCAAAAATGGGTTGAAATGGGGGTCATATTTCAAATCCAATCCAACCCCTTTTTGGTGTTTTCAGGCCGTCATACATGGTGTTTTGCCATAGAAACAATGGAGTGAAATCTGCACTTCACTCCATGTAAGTTTTTGTGCTTGAAAATAATGATTGTTCTAGTCAACTCACCCACAATTGGTACTGAGTCGACTCACCCATGGATCTTCATGGTTGAGCTTGTTCGAATGGCATCGAATCTATTTGAACGAGAATTTGCCAAAGAGCCATTTGTAAGTTCACAGGTGAATTAACACGTTCAAATGACTTTCGATTTGTTCAAATGAGAATTTCCCAAACAACCATTTGTACATTTGAACATGAACTAACATGTTCAAATATAGCTAACTGAGTTGACTAGCAGTTCAAATAAGTTGTGAGCCCTGTTCGCATGGAATATTGTCACTGCTCGATGTCCATATGATTATGTTGTTTGAACTATATATTTATTCATTCAAATGTGTATAGTCCATTTGAACAGTGACTCTATTTTGTTCAAATGGATAGAAATCGCTTGAACAGTGATCCATACTGTTCAAATAGTATTATTTGTAGTTAAATTAGTCTACCAACTTGTTCGAACAATGGTCAGAAAAAATATAATTACAACTTGTTGTTTTATTTATATTCATTTTGTTTTCTGCCATGAACAGTGAATTAATGACCAATGTTAGAAGAAAACATGAAAGAGAGGACCAAACTAGAGGTGAAGCTAGAGATCATCTAATGAGGCCGATCTTGGTTGAGCGGGAGATCGTTATAGAAGACTTTCGCTATTTTGTCTGGGATGCAAGGAGCATCGCACACTTTTGATTCAATTAATAGAAAGGATCATGGAGAGGATCACTATGCCCATCATGGTTCTACTGCAAGAGATTGAAAGACACATTACTTCGATCTAGGAGGACCTGGATAGTCTTACACAATGGCTTTATTTAGATCTGTCTTTTTGTTTTGTATCGAACGTTGTCGCTTTATTACTATATCGTTTTTATTTGTTAAATATAGCTAGCTTGTTTCTTATAAAAACTCAGTTTCTTATTTTAGTTACCATTGGACATTATAAAAAATGACATTCCCTAAAAGAAAATATTTTTTTAATTGCAAATTCTTATTTACCATAACAAAATTCATTAATTAATTTTTAAATTAATTATATAACATTTCTAGGATGATATATATCATATATTTTAATTTACCATAAATAATAATTAATCCATATAGGTAGGCTTGTCATCTTTAGAAAATGTTAATTAATATACGCAAATAATATTTATTTCGATAAATAATTGAATGTCTTCCAAAAAATTTATGTAATTAAATTTATTTCAATTGTCTAGGCATCCGTTCGAACTCCACAAAATTCAAACTCCACTTTTGTCTATTCAAACGGCTTGTAAATATGTTCGAATTGAAAATTACCATTCAAACAATATAATAACTATCCCTACCATATTTATATATAAATTCCCACAAAAAAAAAAAAAAAAACTGTTTGAATTATTAAATACGATGTTCAAATGATTTTTGACTTCCCCCCGCCACAATTGTGTGCTTTCCTACCATGACTATTATTCTAAGAGTTAATTCCACATTTGAACGTAAATTACAATACTGTTTGAACGGATTTTAGTGAGTTTGAACAGGTTTCTTTCTTGAGACGAATGATTTCATCCCAGAAATTCTAGTTTGAACAAGATTTTTCATTGTTCGAATGCAAAAAATAAAAAATAAAAAAAATAAAAAAATTGCTTCCATATTTTTGGATGAAAAATAAATTTCATCCCAAATAATTACTTTTAGGGACAAAATTTACTTCATCCCAAACAAATTTCATCCCAAATATTTACTTTTAGGGAAAAAACTTATTTTGTCCCTAAAAATCAATTTCTTGTATTGAGTGGCTACTGACAAGCTAATCTTGTGCAATTCGAAAAAGGGTGGATATAATGTATTACTTTGTCGACCAGATGAGCAAAATGGTTAAGGAAGGGAAAACATCCCGTGAAGGGAAAGAGAATGAACATTGGAAGCAGCTGTGGAAAGTAGAGGTACCAGCAAAATTTAAATAGTTCTTATCAAAAGCAATCAATAACATATTATCAAAAAGAGTGAATCTGTTCAAAAGGAAGATGGTACGTAGATAATATGCTATGTCCTATCATCAAAGAGAGGAGAATTTTGTTGTCCATGTCTTGTGGAGTTTTCCAGCAACCACAAATGTGTTGGCAGAAGATGCCAGCCTTATTAGGAAATGTCAGAGTAGTGGAGAGGACCTTTTACAACTATGGTTTGAGATCTATAGAAGATTAACTGATGGAAAGTTATAAGAGGTATATGTTATTATGGTTTGAGTAGGCAGAATGCATACATTTTTTAGAATTAATTTACTAGCCAAGGATTAATCTTGAAGGCTGCATTTGATGGACTTGAAGAGTTTAATCAAGCACAAAGGAAACAATGCAAATAGAAGGGGGAAGAAACAGGAAGGGGAGGACAGTACTGGAGAAAGCTTGAGGGGTATTCTTGCAAACCTAAGTTCGATGTAGCCTTTGATATTAATAAAAAAAAAAAAAATGGGAATGGGTATCATTATAAGAGACAATATTGGAGAAGGGTCGGCCTTTTTCTTTTCCCCAAGAAGTAGTGTAAACTCAGCTTTCTTAGGTGAGTTATATGCTATAAAAAGATCAATGAACCTTTGCAGTGAATTGGGGATCAAGTAGGTAATCTTCAAGGGTGATGCAAAAATAATTTTAGATGCAGTGCAATCAAAAGAACAGGATGATTCCTGAATAGGTCAAGTTGTAGGAGACATGAAGCAAGCTCTTTCTACACAACCACATTGGTCTACATCCTTTATTCATAGTGAAGGAAATGAAGTTGCCTATAAGTTAGCCAAAATGACACTTCAAGTAGAAAGGACCTCTTGAAATCAATAACCTTGTACTGAATGACATATTATGTAATGGTTAATTTTATGGAATGAAATGATTGATATTTGCTTTTAAAAAAAATTGTAACCACGAGAAGTCCTTGTACATATAGAGGAACATATTGAGTTACATGCACATACTGGACAGTACAGTGGACTTAGAAGGGGATCAGAGCACTAGATTATAATAGAAACCCCTAAGGTTTGGAGTTGAGATGTAATGATAATTCTGCGAATAGTAGTGAAATGATTTGTGAATAGTAGTAAATTAGTTGGAATTAAAATATTTTATTGGATTTTGGAAAAATGTTAGGATGCCCTCTGGGTTTGACCGCTTATTTATTTTACATTTTTTTTCTTAATGGTTAAAAAAGTGACTAATAGTAAATTTGTGTTTTTTTTTTAAATGTTTAAAGATGTCTAAAAAATGTTTAAAAGAAAAAAAAATGCAATTATACTAGGAACTCCTCTGAGATATGGCCATTATCATAACACACTACAATAAATCGCTTACTAGGACAACTTCAAGCTATCTAGAACCCATCGTGCTTGCTTATAGGAGATATATAAGTTTTTAAAAGAAATGGAGTGTAAGGGTGCTACTTGCCAAGTTAAAAACACAAAACTACAAGTACAAGCCAAGTGAGACTATCAAGGATTGTATATTAGATCATTGGGAGTTTGCGATTAGGGTTGGGCAAGTGAGGGCGTGAGACTAAAAAACCTAAAAAACAAAATAAGAAAAAAAAATCACATACAAACATTATATAGATATGTGAAAAAGTTTAAAAAATTAAAATTACAAACCAAGATGAGATTGAGATCAAGATGACATCATTAGGACTGGGGATGTGACAGTGAAATTATAAAAGCTGAAAAAACAGTACACGAAAATCAATTAAAATTACAAACATTATATATATATATATATATACTATGAATAAATATGAGAACCATTATACAAACCAATGGTAATGGTGGATCGAACTATGAAGCCATATTGCGGCCAATGTAGACGTAGGGGCATTTATCAAAGTTGTCCTTACAACAATTAAATTTGAATATAAGTAATAACACAATATATTATAAATAAAAGCAATATTATAGCAATATCAAAGGTAAAAGTGATAATCATATGCAAACTGATCACCACCCGTCTCCTCATGGGTCTCCACAAAGTCTATCGCATCTGAAATATAAATTGGCCTCCTTTTGATCCAATTTTGAGTGCAAATCAATGCCTCCATAGTGGTAGGAGATAATGAACTCTAGAATGGATCCAATATGCGGCTCCCAATGCTAAAGTCCAGCTTTGAGGCTATGGTGGTGATAAGGATGACCAAAATACCACGGGCTTTGTTTCTAACGATGGGATACTTGATGACATTGACCTTCTACCAATATAAGATATCAAACCCCTTCATAAATGGGTTCATCTCCACTACTAAGTACCTATCCAACTCCAAGTATGTGCCTAAAGGTTGACAATGCTTGGAAACTTGCCCCAGCCTCTCACCCCATCCTAACTTATACTTTGTCCACATCTATATTTTGTGAGGAGGTGATATGGTAGGTGTAGGTGCTAGAAATTACCACTTCAAAATGCAACAAACTCATCAAATAATCCTTTAAGGGTTTATTGAACCCTTACCGCAATATAATCTACACATGCCTTCCCATTCACCAATGCCAATCCATACACCATGCCATCAATTTTGTACTCGAGGTCAAGAATAACAACCAAAAATAGGAAAATGTTTAACCTACACAAATCCCCCAATACTTGTCATACTTAGTCCGCATGCTCATTGCCATTTCCGGTAGCCTATTTTGGTAACTCTCGCACATTTCATCCAATTATTTTTTCACCTAACATACTTGTTCATAAAGTTTATTGGATGTAACGTATAAAGAAATGGAAATGATGGTTGTGACATAGTAAAAAGGCCTAAAAAATGCTATAAAAATCCCAACAACAACCCAATCATCATCATTAGGCTTGCCTAATCAATCCTTATCATTAAAATCATTGACATATTATATGTCCTCCTCACCTAATAGTTTAAAGGTTTTTTTAAACTCCTAGTGTGACGCCCCCAACTCTCACGTACGGACACGTAGAAATCGAGACGTCAGGATGATGACAACCCGGGTCACACATCCAATCGCCAAGTGCCAAGTGTGTGTACATGCAATAAGTGTACAATAAAATCACGCAACGGATAATAAAAGTCTTATAACTAAGTACCAGAATTTTTGTTTAATACCAACTCGTTTAAACCACATGTAATAAAATATTACAAGTCTCAAATATTGTTTCAAAAGTCAAATTACAAGACATAAAAATTAGTAGAGATAATTTATAACATAAAGGACTCCAAATTAAAACTCTAGCAGAGCCGCCTCCTCAGGCTCAGCCTCCTCCTCCTCCTCCTCAACATCTGCATCAAAATCTACGGTACCAAAATGGTGCCGTAGGTAAGTAATAATTCAAATGTCACAAGATAAAAATATATTAAACTCAACAATATGCATGAAAGAATGCCAAATGCACATATCCCATAAATCCACATTTTTGCAGGCACGCCAAAAGTCCCATTTGGCCCCAAAAACATTTTACTATCTAACTCACGCCAAAAGTCTCATTTGGCCCAAAATCCAATTTCAAAACAATATCCAATTAAACCGAATGCACCATGACCTCCCCTAGGGGTCATCCGCACATCCTGGCTCCCGTTGTCACACCACGGGTAACGACCATGCATGTGACTTGTAACGAGCGATGCCCAGTTTCGCGCCCCGCGCATACGTAGCCAAGCATCCTCTAGCCCCCGCCAACAGAGGGACCACAGAGTCGATACGAGAGCGTTACCATCCCGCCCGCTCCCGTTGTCGCCCAGCAACAACTCAGGGGACGTTACTCAGTATGTTACACTCCCCAGTGACCAGAGGAGCTTCACAGAGATAATACCCCATCTCGGCTTGGGGTCGTAATACACACACACACCTGAAAATCCATTTACACTGATAAAACTATTTTTTCTCCATTTAACATATGCACATGTAGGCACCATGCAATGCACACCTCAAGAATAATTTATCCAACAATACTCAACATTAACAATACCAAACAACTCCGTCCTCAATCCATCCAACCCCCGACTCCTCGAATTCAGTCCGGAATAACCAACTAGTCAATAAATTTATTGTACAAGCAATAGTATATTTAAATCTAAAATAGAGTTTGAAAAATACTTACAGCGCTATATAATAATTTTCAAAGGATCAAGGATCTACAAAAGGCGAAAAAAAAAGCAACATAACAGTGTAAAATACACTGTGGCCGTGAGTTGTAAAATATCCACTTTTGAATGGGGACAAATCAAGACTTGGGCTTGATAAGGAATGGCTCAGAGGTATTTATGAAGCTAGTTGAAGTGAGAGTTGGCCATGGGTGGTGGAGGAAATGGCGGTGGAAGTGAAAAATGGCCAAAATGAAGATGGGCTCATGGGGGCTGCTTTGGCAACGGATCAGAGCTAGAAATAGGTGGTTTAGGACGGCAAGAGGTTGGTGATGATGTGGTGAAGAGGTGGTGGCTGGAGGTGGAACGACGGCGGCGAAATGGGAGAAAAACCGTGTAACTTGGAGGAGCTCGTGGCGGCTAACAGTAGGTCGGATGGAGGTGAAACTTGATGGGGAGGTGCGCCGGCCGGAGGGGAAGATTTCTAGGTGGGCGGTGCAGGCCACGGCACCGGCAAACGGCGGCATTGGGTGGATGAAGAAAACGGCGAAAATGAAAAGGGAGAGAGACGCGTGCGGGAAGGAAACCGGAGGAGAAAGAAGAAGAAAAAGAAAAGAGAAAAAGAAAAAGAGAAAAAGAAAAGATGGAGAAAAGAAATGAGGTTCAATCCTCACTTTTAGAGTTCAGAAACTGATCCGACGAAAACAACTTTAAAAGCTATAAAACGAATAAAATAATTTAAACACCACATCAAGCTAAAATATAATAAATAACTAGTAAATACTAACAACATAATTTTAAATCCAAAAACAATCTAAAATAAATTACACAGCAATTTAAACTCAAAATGATAATTAATATTAAGAAAGCTCTACAAAATAAATTTCACAACTAAGTAAATCTAATTAAAATACGATAATTTAAAATAAAAGAATCAATATTTTAATTAAATTAAAATACTCCTTCAGTGAAAATACACGTAAAAACCGGGTATGACATCCTCTCCCCCTTAAAATAAATTTCGTCCTCGAAATTTGTAAGATCAAACACTAACTTTAAAGCAAGCCACATGATTCCACTAAGACCAAGTTTAAGAAACATACCGTTATTTACTCAAACATATATGGATACCAATCTCTCATGTCTGCTTCTCTCTCCTAAGAGAAATTTTGAGCTAACGGATCTCCCCATGCCACATTTACCAGATGTATCGTCTTAGATCTTAATTGTTGCTCTTTCCAATCCATAATCTGCGAAGGAACAACCTCATAAGTAAGATCCGGTTATAGTTGAATACACTCTGGGTCGACAAAGCGTGGCTCCTGGTATCCAAAACTCTTCTTCAAGGACAATACATGGAAGACATCGTGAATTTCTCCAAAAAATTTTGGCAATGCAATTCTATAAGCGATGGGCCCTACTTTCTCCAAAATCAGAAAAGGGCCAACATATCTCGGATGCAGTTTCCTCCTTTTACCAAAACGCTTAACTCCTTTCATGGGAGAGATTTTGAGATAAACCCAATCACCTTCCTCAAAAGATAATTCTCTTTTCCTTGTATCTGTGTAGCTTTTCTGACGACTCTGAGCTGCTGCCATTTTATCCCTTATAATCTGAACTTGACTTTGCATTTCTTGAATTAATTCGAGCCCAATTATTTTATTCTCCCTGACTTCATTCCAACACAATGGCGATCTACACTTCCTCCTATAAAGAGCTTCATAAGGAGCCATCTGGATGGACGCATGGAAGCTATTATTATAAGCGAATTCTATAAGTGGCAAGTGATTTTCTCAACTTCCTTGAAATTCCATAACACATGCTCGCAACATATATCTTCAAGGGTCTAAATAGTGCGCTCTGATTGTCCGTCCATTTGAGGGTGATATGCAGTACTAAACTTCAACTTAGTACCCAGAGCTGCCTGCAAACTCTTCCAAAAATGAGATGTGAACCTTGGGTCCCGATTCGATACAATACTCTTTGGTATTCTGTACAACTGCACTATCTCTTTTACGTACAAGCGAGTTAACTTTCTCAAGGAATCAGTATTATTAACAGGCAAGAAATGAGCACTCTTAGTTAACAGGTCAACAATCACCCACACTGAGTTCTTTCCACTAGGAGTCTTCGGTAAGCCCACTACAAAATCCATCGTAATGTCGTCCCATTTCCACTCAGGAATAGGGAGGGGTTAAAGCATACCAGCGGGTCTTTGATGTTTGGCCTTGACTTGACGACATGTGTGACATCTCTCAATATATAAGGCGACATCCTTCTTCATCCCTTCCCACCAATAATTTTTCTTCAAATCTCAATACATCTTCGTACTACCAGGATGAACTGAATACGGGACCGCATGAGCTTCTGTCATAATTCGCTACTTGAATTCTGAATTTTTGGGAATTACTCTACAATCTCAGAACCGAAGAATTCCATCCTTATCCATACTATAATGCAATGGCCCTCTAGATTTTCTGACTCTTTTTCTAATATCTAATAGCTTCAGGTCCTTTATTTGAAGAGTCTTCAATTCCTCACAATCAACTACTCGAATATCAAGAATTGAAGATAACACTTCCTCTTGTTGAGAACTTTCAATAAGGAGTCTTCTCACCCACAAAGTAGTGAATCCAATCTTGAAGATTCAGATTCATCTTCCAAGTGTGACTTTCGACTTAAAGCATTTGCAACTATATTTGCTTTCCCTTGATGATACTTGATCTCGCATTGGTAATCACTGATTAATTCTAACCATCGCCTCTGCCTCATGTTTAGATTCTTCTGAGAAAATAAATGCTTCAAACTCTTATGATTGGTGTAGACTTCACAAACTTCTCCATACAGATAGTGCCGCCAGATCTTAAGAGCAAACACGATCGCCGCCAATTCTAAATCATGTGTCGGATAATTCTTCTCATGATCTTTCAACTGACGAGATGCATAAGCAACCACCCGTCCCTCCTGCATAAGAACACATCCCAAACCAAATTTAGACGCATCGCTGAAAAATACAAATGGCTTGTGTGGTTCTGGAAGTGCTAACACTGGTGCAGTTGTCAGTGTTTTCTTCAATTCTTGGAAACTTCTCTCGCACTTGTCTGACCAAAAAAACTCCGCATTCTTTCTAGTCAAAGTAGTGAGAGAATCAGATAATTGAGAAAATCACTCCACAAATCTTCGATAATATCCGACAAGTCCCAAGAAACTTCGAATCTCATGCACGGTCATTGGACGCTGCCATTACAAAATAGCTTCCACCTTGATAGGATCAACAGCCACACCATCTCAGGAAATTACATGTCTGAGAAATTTGACTTCTTCCAGCCAAAATTCACATTTGCTGAGCTTTGCATACAGTTGATGTTCTCTTAACTTTCCAAGTACTAAACGAAGATGATAAGTATGTTCATCAAAATCTCAATAATAAATTCAAATATCATCAATGAAAACCACCACAAAGGAATCCAAATAAGGTCGAAATACCCAATTCATCAAATCCATAAAAGCCGCAGGGCATTGGCTAACCCAAAAGGCATCACCTTAAACTCATAATGCCCGTATCTTGATCTAAAAGCAGTCTTGGGTATATCCTTATCTCTTATCCGTAACTGGTAGTATCCTGATCTCAAATCAATCTTCGAGAAGATAGCTGCTCCTTGAAGCTGATCAAACAAATCGTCGATCCATGGAAGAGGATACTTATTCTTGATAGTCACCTTATTTAATTCTCGATAATCAATGCACATTTTGAGAGTACCATCTTTCTTCTTAACAAACAGCACTGGTGCACCCCATGGCGAAGTACTTGGCTGAATAAACCCTCTATCTACCAATTCTTGCAACTGAACCTTCAACACTTTTAA
Organism: Carya illinoinensis; assembly: GCF_018687715.1. Taxonomy (NCBI): domain Eukaryota; kingdom Viridiplantae; phylum Streptophyta; class Magnoliopsida; order Fagales; family Juglandaceae; genus Carya; species Carya illinoinensis. Next base: position 44,682,332 of record NC_056760.1, read on the forward strand.
TTCAGCTGGTGCCATACGATAAGAGGCTTTATGTACAGAAGCCGCTCCAGGTTCCAAGTCAATAACAAACTCCAACTCACAAATAGGGGGTAACCCAGGAAAATATCCACAAACACGTCAGAAAATTCTTCCATAATTGGGATATCTACTAAAGACTTCTTCTCAGACGGCGTAGACACCATTTGGACTAAAAAGGCATCCGCTCCCCAAGCAATCTCTCTTTTCGCTTGAATTGCCGATATAACTACCGGCCTTTCTTTTAGTTTAGTTCCCATAAATTCTAAATAATCACCATCCGGGAGTTGAAAGCTAATTACTCAACTTCTACAATTAATACTCGCAGAATATTGATATAGCCAATCCATCCCAAGGATAATATCAAATCCCAGCAGCTTGAATACAACCAAATCTGCATCAAAAAACCTTCCACCAAATTTCAAAGGACAACTCAACGTAACTTTGGAACACCACACCACTTCACCATTTGGGAGGGTCACTACTAATGATTTTAGCAAAGGTCCCGTAACCAGATTGCATATCCGTGCGAAAGTAGAAGACACAAACGACTGAGATGCACCCGAATCAAACAAAGTGTAAGCATAAAATTTATACAAATGGACTCTTCCTGAACCAATCACATTTAACCAATGAAATCTGAAAACAAAGAAGAAACCAAATCACACCAAAAATCAAATCCAAAATTAAATTAGATCCATGCCTGTAATCACTCCAGCATCGTGGGTCGCTGGTGCCTCATCATCAACCTCCCCAGGTGTAATAGCATATACCCGAGCCTGCACTACTTGTCTCTGATTAGTTCTTCCACCACGTCGACCTCCACGGCTTTCTTGAACTCTAATAGGGCACTCGCGAGCAAAATGCCCCTCTTGGCCACAACGGTAACAATGGGTTCTACCACTTTGCCGACACTCACCCTTACGGGCTCTATTACACCTTCCACAAACAGGTACTCGGCCTCCCATACGCACTCCTGAGGCTGCTTGTGGTTGAGTCCCGGTCCGCTGAACAAACTTTTGAGGCAAACTAGAACTACTTCCTTCGCCAGCAGCAAAACTCCGCCTCTTTTGTCCTGGATGGGAGCCCACACTTAAATTAATCTCTCGCTCTGCAAGAGTGGCCCAATCAACCAAATCCTGAAAAGTTGTAATCTGATGACAGACTACCATTCTGCATATATCAAGTCATAGACCATCCTGGAAATGCTCGGCTTGCATCTCCTCCATGGCAATGAGATGAGTAGCAAATCGCCCAAACTATATAAATCTCGGGGCGTACAGTTCTACTGTCATACTTGGACCAAGCTTGTAAATTCTCTTGCTTTTTGCCTTCTCACAGAAGCCAAAAAGAAACGATCATTAAATTCTTTCTTGAAGCGCTACCAGGACACAGCGGCAAAGGACCCCAATTCTGACTCTAACATTTCTCTATTTGTCTCCCACCATTCAGAAGCAGTACCTTGTAACAAATAACTGGCATAAAGCACTTGTTGCACCTCGGTGCAACCACAGACTTCAAATGTTTTTTCTAAATCCCTAATCCACTTTCTAGCCCAAAGTGGATCCTCTTCTCCCATGAAAGATGGGGTTCTATGAGCTAGAAAGTGTTCATAGGTGCATCCAGCTTGCAACGCTCTACTAGGCTCTCCTTGCTGTGGCCTAAAATTTTACTGCAGAAATTCAGTCATTTGTCTTAACGCTTGAGCTATGGCATCGTCTCTCGGCAAATCATCCCGAGGCTCTTCAGTAGGCCTTCTTGGTCTTACCATCTCTTTGACATAACACAACCTTTGACCCCATTTAAATATCGAATGAAAAAATAAAAGAAAAACAACATAAAACCAAAACCAAATAACAATAAAATAAAGTATACTAGCATACAATAACATAACTAAATAAATAAAATACAAACAAGCTAACTCAAATAAATTCAAATTAAATAAAACAATTCAAATAACAACTTTAAATAAAATAAATTTTAAATCACAACTTTAAAAACTTTTTGGTATTGCACCTACGGGATCTGTGGTTTTACCCAAAGCCAAACCGCTCTGATACTACCTGTGATACCCCCAACTCTCACGTACAGACACGTGGAAATCGAGACGTCAGGATGATGATAACCCGGGTTACACATCCAATCGCCAAGTGCCAAGTGTGTATACATGCAACAAGTGTACAATAAAATCACGTAGCGGATAATAAAAGTCTTATAACTAAGTACCAGAATTTTTGTTTAATACCAACTCGTTTAAACCACACGTAATAAAATATTACAAGTCTCAAATATTGTTTCAAAAGCCAAATTACAAGACATAAAAACTAGTAGAGATAATTTATAACATAAAGGACTCCAAATTAAAACTCTGGAGGAGCCGCCTCCTCGGGCTCAGCCTTCTCCTCCTCCTCAACATCCATCAAAATCTACGGTATCAAAATGGTGCTGCAGATAAGTAATAATCCAAACGCCACAAGATAAAAATATATTAAACTCAACAATATGCATGAAAGAATGCCAAATGCACATATTCCATAAATCCACATTTTTGCACACACGCCAAATGTCCCATTTGGCCCCAAAAACATTTCACTATCCAACTCACGCCAAAAGTCTCATTTGGCCCAAAATCCAATTTCAAAACAATATCCAATTAAACCGAATGCACCATGACCTCCCCTAGGGGTCATCCGCACACCCTGACTCTCATTGTCACATCACGAGTAATGACCATGCATGTGACTTCATAACGAGCGATGCCCAATTCCGCGTCCCGCCCGTACGTAGCCAAGTATCCTCTAGCCCCCGCCAGCAGAGGGGCCAGGGAGTCGGTACGAAAGTGTTACCATCCCACTCGCTCCTGTTGTCTCCCAGCAACAAATCAGGGGACGTCACTCAGTATATTACGCTCCCGAGTGACCAGAGGAGCTCCACCGAGATAATACCCCATCTTGGCTTGGGGTCATGATACATACGCACCAACAATCCATTTACACTGATAAAACTATTTTTTCTCAATTTAACACATGCACATATATATACCATGCAATGCACACCTCAAGAACGATTTATCCAACAATACTCAACATCAACAATTCCAAACAATTCCGTCCTCAATCCATCCAACCCCCGACTCCTCAGACTCAGTCCAAAATAACCAACCAGTTAATAAATTTATTGTACAAGAAATAATATCTTAAAATCTAAAATAGAGTTTGAAAAATACTTATAGCGCTATATAATAATTTTCAAAGGATCAAGGAGTTACAAACAGCGAAGAAAAAGCAACGTAACAGTGTAAAATACACTGTGGTCGTGGGTTGTAAAATATACACTTTTGAATGGGGACAAATCAAGACTTGGGATTGATAGGGAATGGCCTAAAGGTATTTATGAAGCTAGTGGAAGTGAGAGTTGGCTGTGGGTGGCGGAGGAAATGGCGATGGAAGTGAAAAACGGCCAAAATGAAGATGGGCTCGTGGGGGCTGCTCCGGCAATGGATCGGAGCTGAAAATAGGTGGTTTAGGATGGCAAGAGGTTGGTGATGATGTGGTGAAAAGGTGGTGGCCGAAGGTGGAACGACGGTGGCAAAATGGGAGAAAAACCGTGCGGCTTGGAGGAGCTCGTGGCGGCTAACGGTGGCTCGAATGGAGGTGAAACTTGATGGGGAGGTGCACCGGCCAGAGGGGAAGATTTCTGGGTTGGCCGTGCAGGTCACGGCGCAGGCGAACGGCGGCACTGGGTGGCTAAAGAAAACGATGAAAATGAAGGGGGAGAGAGACGCGCGTGGGATGGAAACCAGAGGAGAAAGAAGAAGAAAAAGAAAGAAAAAGAAAAGAGAAAAAGAGAAAGAGAAAAAGAAAAGATGGGGAAAAGAAATGAGGTCCAATCCTCACTTTTGGAGTCCAGAAACTGATCCGATTAAAACAATTTTAAAAGCTATAAAACGAATAAAATAATTTAAACACCACATCAAGGTAAAATATAATAAATAACTAGTAAATACTAACAACATAATTTTAAATCCAAAAATAATCTAAAATAAATTACATAGCAATTTAAACTCAAAACGATAATTAATATTAAGAAAGCTCTACAAAATAAATTTCATAACTAAATAAATCCAATTAAAATACGATAATTTAAAATAAAAGAACCAATATTTTAATTAAATTAAAATACTCCTTCAGTGAAAATACACGTAAAAACGGGGTATCACACCTAGGTTATCTCCAATATCAAGAAGGTTGTGTTTCATCTTGTAGAAATATAAATACCCAACCCTTTTGCATTCAATACCCATAACCCTTACAGCAACCTTGAATTTATCATGTCTAGGTGAGCAAGGATCTAACAAACATCACTGCAATTCTAAATCTTGCAATCGAATCATGCACATCTTTCAAACCGTAGGTCACAATAAATTTAGAATATGTGTAGCGCATCTCACATGTAAACACTCATCACTCATGATTATCTTATTGTCCTTTCTAAGCATATTCTAAAGATATCCCAATGTAGTATCGTTAGAAGAGGCATTGTCAACCGTTACTATCACCATCCTCTCTAACCCCCACTCATCTATTACGACCTTCAACGCCTTTCCAATGGTCTCACACTTATGATTGGAAATTTGGACAACATTAGGAATTTTTTTTTTGTTTTTGTTTTTAATCACAATCTAAAAGCGTGTGTTGCTCTCCGACATTCTATATGTATCCCGAGGACCCTACAGTAATTTTGAGTTTTACAATGGGTGTTTCGGATTCGACTATGGAGGATGAGATGCAGGAATGGATTTAGAGGATGGGGTTATGATTTGTGTGCTGTGGAAAGATTTGTGTGAATTTTTTATGATGATTGTATAAATTTGTGATGAAAAACTAGGGTTTTAGCATTGAAAGCCCAATTTGTCTTAGGCTTTCAATATTGGAACCCTAAAACTATTTTGATGTTCTTGACTATATGATTCTTCTTATTGTGTGATTTTTGCATTACTCCATCATGTTAGGTTTTTTTAAGTCAACAAGAATGGATTGTGAGTCAAATCCAACCACTAGTGTAAATGATAACTCTCCTTACCCAACTGACCCCCTACCACTATCCCTACCACGTACTCCTACCCCTACACCTACACCTATGGGTCCACAAAGTAAGAAAGTAGTTTCAATTGTGTGGTCTCATTTCATTAAAATTGTGACATCCCCAGATTCCGCTTGGGATCGAATAAATATCTGAAACGTTGAGACATGCAACACAAGATTACCTGCCCCCGTTCATGACATATAAGATACAATATTCCTATCATGCATCTAGCATTATGCAATATTCGCAGCGGATAATTTTTTTTTAAGCAATACTATGCACCAAACTTATAATATCTCAAATAGTTAAGTCGTAATCTAACCATACTTAACAAAATAAACATGCACAATTTCACTACTAGTCTCAGAAGGTTATAATCTTAAAAACATGAGAGACCAGACTCCATATTTACATTACCAAAAATACACTATTGAGGAAGTTCGTCGAGTTACTCATGTAAATCGACTAACGAGGCCAGAATACTATCCAAAAACTACCTATGAAAGTTGTAAGCTCCGTGTCATGTTTGTGGCATCTAGTCAACCTCCTCCAGTCTATTAGTGTCTGCTCTCTGCTCTGATCCTGATACATCGCTTACCATTTGGGGGGAATGGTAGTTGGGACTACCACAATGAGATTTGATTACAAATCTTAGTTAGTTAACAGGAAAGTCCAACATAGTTTATGATGCATGCATGGCAGTAAAAACATGAATGCATAATTAAAGTCGTAAGTAAGCATAACATAACTTGATATAGCATGGCATAACTGACATAACCGAACTAAAACATGAACCAAACTTGACTTGACATGACATGACATGAACTTGTACTTAAAACATAACATGGACTAGCAACATAACAAGAACGTAAACTTGAAACATAACATGGACTTGAAACATAGCATGAACGTGAATATAAATAACATAAACATGAACTTGAACTTAACATATACCTAAGCATAACATGACATAAATATGAACTTGAAATATAATATGAACATGAACATAACATAATATGGACGTGAACTTGAACATAACATATACGTGAACATAACATGACATGAATGTGAACTTGACATATAACGTGAACATGAACATGAGCTTGAACATAACATAAACATGAATATAACATGATATGAACATGAACTTGAAACTTAACGTGAACATGAACATAACATAACATGAACGTAAGCTTGGACATAACATAAACATGAACATAACATGATATGAACATGAACTTGAAACTTAACGTGAACATGGACATAACATAACTTGAACGTGAACTTGAACATAACATGACAGCAGATTTTACTCCTTCACCATAGTACTCAACAGCGCATAGCCTTGACCGCAGTAACAGGTAGCGCGTATCATCCTTCTGTAGTACGGCAGATTATACTCCTTTACCATAGTACTTGACAGCGCATAGCCTTGACCACAGTACCAGGCAGCGCGTATTATCCTTGACCGTAACATATTGCTTATTTTTAACTTCTTGACATAAACTTGGAATCTTGTTCAATAGACTTAATTAAAAACGTGACCATATGGGCGCTACACGGGTCCTCTTGGGCCGTGTGTCCCTGCCGATTATTGCATCACAACACAGGTATCTACACCAGCTGTGAGTGCGTTAATACGTACTCCACAGTTGTTGTGGCCCCACGTATTCAACGTGTCACAATTGTTATGTCTCACGTAGTGTATGCTCCACAGTTGTTGTAGTCTCATACTTCATGCTCCACAGTTATTGTGGCCCCATGAATTATTTGTGCCATGCTTACTTCGAACACATGTAAAATAAATATGGCTCCATCGGTGTTAGTGAATGGCCCACTCCGGTGACCAGCTAATTAGGCCCCATTCACAACCTGTTGACTGTACTTCATCCATCCAAGGAAATTCACACCTATTTAGACACTCCAGCGTGAACAAAGGAGTTCCACTAGGATATTATCCAATCCTAGCACTTAGAGTCGTGATTGACATGAATAACTTAACATAAACGTGATCTGAAACTTGATCTGACTTCTTTACTTAACATGACATACTTGTAATGGTGAATATTACATGATATGACATACATGTAATATGTGACATACTTATAATATATAGCAATACATGATAGAATAGATTGTGTAACAGATAAATATTCATGACAGAATAAATCATGCATAACAGATAAACATGTAATGATGTGGCATGGCATGACATATATGATAACATATATACATAAATTATAGTTTCCTTACCCATCATACATACACAGTAAACTGATAGTAAATTAGAAGCTAACTTACCTCGATCGTCACATTCTACGAGAATAAAGTGTGAAACACAAGGAATTGTAGAGGGTATTCTAAAACTTAGAAATTTAATTACTAACAATTGGAAGCTTGAAAACAAGCTAACTTAGAGTAAAATTATCATTTTACCCTCTACATGTGGAAAAATGACAATTTTACCCTCTATATGTGGAAAAATGATCATTTTACCCATAACTTAAGGATTTCACATCCTAACTCCAAAAATTTTCAAAATTTATATTCCTCATGTAAATGTTGTCCTAAACTTAAATGTCAACTCAGAAAAATTTAAAAAAATCACAATTATGAAAAACGCACTATGGCCGAAACATCTATAGGCCATTTCTCTTGATTTTTATTGCAATTCATTCCAATTTCAAAACTCATGCTTAATTCAAAATTTTACAACAAACATCTTCCTATCCTAAGTTTAATACCATAATTAAAATATCCGTTTAGAAAAAGCTAATAATCAACACCAAACTTTTTTATAAAAATATCCTAACACTTGAATCACAAGCTTTAACCCTAAATCAAAACATCTCCAAGAATTCCAAAGAAATCAAATCTTACTTCTAACATATTCATAACATCATCCTAAGATCAACCATGCTTTAAATCATCAAACTAAAGTCACCAAAATCACAAAATAACACTTGGAGTTTTTGGTTTTACACTTAGTTCAAAAATAGAAACTTTTTCCTCAACTAGCTTTGATAAATCTCTTGATCAATGGCTTAAGAATCTGATATTTTAAAATAAAGCATCACATGGTTTAAGAACGTGTCCTAAAAAATAGCCAACCATCAACATTAAAATCGCATGGCTACAAATCAATAAAACATGTATATAATCCAAAAAATCAAATCTTAGATCTAACTGAAATCCTCTTGCATAGAAAAATCATATCTTTGAAACTAATACTAAATATCTTCAAAATAATATCCTAACATGAAAATAAGAGACTTGGGATCATCATATAAAAATATCAAAGCCTTTAGAGTAAAATCAAACCATGAAATTTTCAAATTTTCTCCAAACAAAAACTGTATTTCCACTTCCAGTTTTCAAGTTTCTAGATCTAAGAAAATATAACATCAAAAAATTTATCCATGCAACAAAATCTCAATGGAAACTCATAAACATATGCTAAAAACACTCCATAAGAATTTTGGACCAAGATATGTCTATTAGCTTGGTCAAAAACTCCAAAACATAACATACTCTCCAATTTCACGCCCAGAATGATCTTTCCATGGTTAAAAATATTTTTGACCAACCAGATGACCATGGAATGATACGAATAATATATCTATGAAAACTATACTCAAAGAGGAACAACTTTTATGAATGATAGAAAAATCATATCTTTGAAACAAATACTAAATATCTTCAAAATAATAACCTAATATGAAAATAAGAGACTTGGGATCATTATATAAAAATATCAAAGCCTTTAGAGTAAGATAAAAGCACGAAATATTCAAACTTTCTCCAAACAAAAAACTATTTTTCCACTTCCAAATTTCAAGTTTCTAGATCTAATAAAATCTATCATCAAAAACTTTATTCATGCAACAAAACCTTTATGGAAACTCATAAACATATGCTAAAAGCACTCCATAAACTTTTCGGACCAAGATATGTCCATTAGCTTGGTCAAAAACTCCAAAACATAACTTACTCTCAAATTTCACGTCCAAAATAACATTTCAATGGTTAAAAATACTTTTAACCAACCAAATGACCATGGAATGATACGAATAATATATCTCTAAAGAATTCATCATGTGAAAATACTTAAAAATGGTCAAAAAGCTCCACGCAAAAAACACCTAGAAATCTGCCTGAGAGAGTTCTTTTGGGTTTCTCTCTAAGAACGGGGTGAAGAAGTGATGAAAGGGAAGGAAGTGTGTCTTGTACAACTCAATACTTCTGTAGGGGGAAGATATGGACCTGAATGACTTTTGATTAGAGGTGGCTATGTGACATAAAGTGGAGAATAGTGAGGGGGCAAAGGATTGCCTGTAGAAGCTGTGAGGTATGGAGGTTGATGGGATGCGTTTCTCCATCTCATCAAGATACTATTGGGTGCAGCCAAAGGTAGTGGATGGTCTGCCATGTGGGGGAGGAAAATTTTTCAAGAAATTTTATCAAGGTGGCCAAATTCATGGGCCTTGGTGGGCCTCAACCAAGTGGGCTTTAATTTGGGGTTTAAAGGGGGTTTGGTTGGGTTTTGAGATGCTATCAAGCCCAAATTCAATTTTTCTTGGCCCAATCAAATTTTCAAGGTTTAAAAGGTTGGATAATGGTGTCATAACAAGAATTTGAGAAATTAATAGCATGTGAAAGTGATTTAATCAAGTGATTAAACACAATACGAGAAATTGGATCAAAAAGGGTATGATGGCCAACTTTAGGATTTGGGAAAATCGTTTAGGGTTTCGGTTTCAACCAAGTTTTTGGAATTTTTCAATTGAATTCCAACCATTTAGGGTTTCACTAAGATTGAAACCCTCTTTGGTCTTGCACAATGTGGTTGATCAGATAAAAAAAGTTTTGCTTAGGTAGCATGATCTCACAAATTAATTTCCTTCACAAATCCATCTAATGGTTCCTCTTTGTACCAAGTGTCTAATACTATTAACTATGTGTGGCTAAGATCTTGCCAAGTGTTTAAATAAAACTTCTCTAACCTAATTTGGGCATTCCGCACTGTAATTTTCAAAACACTGCACGTAGTATGCTTATCGAGATTACTATTCACTCCACAAAAATGCATAATAAACTTAGTACTGAAAAATCCTAAATAATCATATTAACCTACAGTGAAAATCGTTTACCAAAACTCAACCCCGAAATGCCCCTAAAAATAAATTCACAATTTCAAATAGCCGTTTCGTCTGAAATTATGAAAATGGGTTATGGTGCTATAAAATCCTAAATATTCAACTGAGTCTAGTGGCGTAAACTATAACGTATTCTGGCACTTCTAACTACTTCAAACAATAAAATTGCATTTCTGGCACCACAACGTGTGATAATACTGACTATATTGACAGGCTAGAACCTTTGCAATTAGTCGATTCGTGAAAACTTATAGAGTTTTTACGAAGTTCCTAAAGTTTATAGAAATTTCACCATTGAATTTCTAGCGGGTTGTTACAAAAATATAGGATGGTGACCACAACAACCCCCAAGCTAAGTGAACCATTATAGCAAAGTATATGGATGTCACTACAAGAGACATGGTACATACCAATTGAAGGTTCACCTAGCAGAACAATGCAAAAAGAGTCCAATTAGACGTTGTTTACAAAAACAACTAATCAATCTAGACTAGATATTTGACTTTAAAAAAAATGGCGAATGGGAATAATAGAGGTCGTTAAATGGATATACAAAGTATGATCTAGAAGACTATAGAAGATACTTGCCTTGTATGGTTATAGTAGACGAGCTACATTTCAATTTGTGGAGGCTAAAGGGTTTCAAGCCTACTAGAAGTACTTAGAACTTGGGTTTGACATTCCTTCTCGCCACACAGTGGCGAAAGATACTATAAAACTATATGGTGTACAGAAAGAACTGTTGAGAAACCAATTTAAGGGCAGTACCAGGCAACGCGTATTATCCTTAATCATAACATAACTTAATTGATTTAACTATCTGTAGTACGGTAGATTATACTCTTTCACCTTAGTACTTGGCATCGCATACCCTTGATCGCAATACCAGGCAGCGCGTATCATTCTTGACCGTTGTACAAATTAACTGATAACTGAAACATAACTGTTCTTAAAATGCACAATTGTATTCGAGATGAAACGTGACTGAAATATAAAAGAAAATAAGTCCTGATGTCACATAACATGACTTGAATGTAACTTGAGAGACATGACTTACTTGAGATAGAAATATTTTGTCATATGACATAATATGTAACAAAAAACATTTCATAACATGGCATAATATGTAATAGTAAATATTATGTAACATGACATACATATAATAGATGGCATAACATATGACATACTTGTAACATATAGCAATACGTGACAAAATAGATAGTGTAACAGATAAGCATTCATGACAGAATAAATCACGCGTAACAGATATACATGTAATGACGTGGTATGGTATGACATATATGATAACATACATACATAAATTGTAGCTCCCTTACCCATCATACATACACAGTAAACTGATAGTAAGTTAGAAGCTAACTTGCCTCGATCGTCGCGTTTTACGAGAATAAAGCGCGAAATACGAGGAACTGTAAGAAGGTATTTTAAAAGTTAGAAATTTAATTACTAACAATTAGAAATATGTAAAAGAGACAACTTAGAGTAAAATGACCATTTTACCATTTACATGTGGGAAAATGATCATTTTACCCCTAACTTAAGGATTTCACATCCTAATTCTCAAAAAATTTCTAAAATTTACATTCCTCATGTAAATTTTGTCCTAAACTCAAATATCAAGTCATAAAAATTTTAAATAAATCACTACTATGGAAAAGACACTGGCCAAAACATCCATAGGCCATTTCTCTTGATTTTTGTTGCAATTCCTTCCAACTTCAAAACTCATGCTTAACCCAAAATTTTGCAACAAGGATCTTCCTATCCTAAGTTTAAAACCATACTTAAAATATCTATTTAGAAAAAGCTAATAATCAACACCAAACTTTTTGTAAAACGATCCAAACACTTGAGTCACAAGCTTTGACCCTAAATCACAACATTTTCAAAAATTCCAAAAAAAACAAATCTTACTTCGAACATATTCATAATATCATCTTGAGATAAATCATGCTTTAAATCATCAAAATAAAGTCACCAAAGTCACAAAATAACACTTGGAGTTTTTGGTTTTATACTTAGTCCAAAAACAGAAACTTTTTCCTCAACTAGCTTTGATAAATCTCTTGATCAATGGCTTAAGAAGGTAAGATCTTTGAAATAAAGTATCACATGGTTTTACAATGTGTCCTAAAGAATATCCAACCATCAAACTTAAAATCACATGGCTAAAACTCAATAAAACATGGATCTAACCATGAAATATTCAAATTTTCTACAAATAAAAACTGTTTTTCCACTTCTAGTTTTCAAGTTTCTAAATATAAGAAAATCTATCATCAAAAGCTTTATTAATGCAAAAAAATTCAATGAAAACTCTTAAACATATGCTAACAACTCTCCATATAAGTTTCGGACCAAGATATGTCCATTAGCTTGGTCAAAAATTTCAAAACATAACAAACTCTCCAGTTTCACACCCAAAATGAACTTTCCATGGTTAAAAATACTTTTGACAAACCAAATGACCATGGAATGATATAAATAATATATATATGGAAACTAGACTCAACGATGAACAACTTTTATGAAGGAGTCATTGTGTGAAAATACTTACAAAGTATCGAAAAGCTCCACGTAAAAAGACCTAGAAATTTGCCCAAGAGAGTTCTTTTGGCTTTCTCTCTAAGAACGGGGCGAAGAAGTGATAAAAGGGAATGAAGTGTGTCTTGCATGACTCAAGGCTTCTGTAGGGGTAAGATATGGACCTGAATGACCTTAATTGGAGGTGGCTATGTGACATAAAATGGAGAATAGTGAGTGGCAAAGGACAGCCTATAGAAGCTATGAGGTATGGGGGTTGATGGGATGGGTTTCTCCATCTCATCAAGGCACTATTGGGTGTAGCTAAGGGCAGTGAATGGTCTGCAATGTGGGGGAGGAAACTTATTCAAGAAGCCTTGCCAAGGTGGCCAAATTCGTGGGCCTTGGTAGGCCTCAACCAAGTGGGCTTCAATTTGGGGTTTAAAGAGGGTTTGGTTAGTGTTTGAGATGCTATCAAGTCCAAATTTAATTTTTCTTGGCCCAAACAAATTTCCAAGGTTTAAAAGGTTGGATAATGATGTCATAACAAGAATTTGAGAAATTAATATCATGTGGAAGCGATTTAATCAAGTGATTAAACACAATACTAGAAATTGGATCAAAGAGGGTTTGAAGGCCAACTTTAGAGTTTGGGGAAACCGTTTAGGGTTTCGGTTTCAACCAAAATTTTGGGATTTCAATTGGATTCCAACCATTTAGGGTTTCATTAGGGTTGAAACTCTCTTTGATCTGGCTCAATCTGGTTGATCAGATGAAGAAAAGTTTTGCTTAGGTGGCATGATCTCACACATTGATTTCCTTCACAAATCCATCTAATGGTTCCTCTTTGTGCCAAGTGTCTAATACTTTCACTATATGTGGCTAAGATCTTGCCAAGTGTCCAAATAAAACTTCTCTAACCTAATTTGGACAGTCCACGCTGTGATTTTGAAAACACTGCACTTAGTATGCTTATCGAGGTTACTATTCACTCTAAAGAAATGCATAATAAACTTAGTACTGAAAAATCCTAAATATTCATATTAACTTACAGTGAAAATCGTTTACCAAAATTTAACCTTGAAGTGTCCCTAAAAATAAATTCATAGTTTCAAATAGGCATTTCGTCCGAAATTATGAAAATTAGTTATTGCGCTATGAAATCCTAAATATTCAACTAAATCTAGTGGCGTGGACCATAATGTATTCTGATACTTCTAACTATCTCAAACAATTAAAATCGCATTTCTGACACCATAATGAGTGATAACACTGACTATGTTGGCCGAATAAAATCTTTGCGATTAGTCGATTCGTAAAAACTTATGGAATTTTCATGAGATTTCTAAAGTTTATAAACATTTCACTATTGAATTTCTAACGGGCAGTTGGAGGTCGGGAGTCACCAACCATTGAATTTCTAACAGACAGTAAAGATAGGGTAGTTGGGGGTCGGGAGCCCGTTGCCCTCCTTGGGAGGGTGTAGCTTTGCTCTAAATACTGCACAATAACAGTAGCCTTGACTTTGCGTATGCTCCTCGATGGTTACCAATAAAAGCACTAGAGAACTACTACTAAAAGAACAATTTACTGCTACCTACTTGTCCTAGGGGGAAACCTATAACTACTGCTAGGAGGCTAACCAATTCCTAAAACTTTAGGGGATGAGAATTTTAATTCTTTCCACTTCTCGAATATAATAAAGGATAGAGATTGGAGGAGAAATTTTATGTTATATATGGTAAGCTTTCTTATTCTCAATTAGGGCTGAAAGTCGAACGGTCCGGACCGAAAAAACTGATCGGACCGGTCATTTTTGGATCAGACCGAATGAGTCTGGTTCGATCCCGGTCCAATTTTTAAGGGACCGAAGGTATTCGGTCCGGTCCCGGTCCAGGGGTTTTTCACCTTGGACCGGACCGGACCGGACCGAATGGATTAAAAAAAAAAAATTATTATTTATATAATAGTTGTATATAATTAATTATATAATTATATATGGTATAAAAAAATATTAATAGTCTAATATAGATTGTAGTTATACTTATACTAATATAGTTATATAAATCAGTATAACTAATACTTCAACAATAGCTATAGTGACCTATACTAATAGTTTACTATTAATACTAATATACTATTATATGATTTATATAGTTATACTAATCACTATAATTAATACTATGTATAGCTATATAGTATATTTATCACTATAATTAATATAATTTAATTATCAATATACTTATATTTAATTAATATAATTATCACTATATTATAATTTATATAGTTATACTAATCATAATAAGTTAATAACTAAATCACTAGAAATATAACTATATATATTTAGTATGAATGTATTATTATATTCTTTAATATATAACTATAATATATAGTACTAGTATATATTAATATATTATAAGAGTTATAGTATAAATATAATATATAAATTATAATATACTAAATCACTATAACAGTATAACTAATACTAATATATAGTTATACTAATAGTCTACTATTATATAGTTATACTAATAGTCTAATATTATATAGTTATACTAATCAATATAATTAAAACTAATATATAGCTATACAGTATACTTATATAGTTGTACTAATACTATTAGTCTATTATATAGTCTAAGACTCTCAATTTTAATATAGTCTATATAGTTACAACTAATACTAATATTTATATTAATACTAATAATATAGAATACAGTTATACTAACTAACTGATTCAAGTTCAACATAACTAATATTACTAATATAATATAGTCAAATTGAGTTACTAATAGTCTAATACTAATACAATTATATAGTTATATTAATTATAAATTCATAATAACTAAATCATTGTAAGTCTATAACTATATTATATATGTATTTAGTATCAATGTATTACTATATTCTTTAATATATAACTATTAACTATAATATATAGTACTAGTATAACCGATCAAAAAAATATATAGCACTAGTATATATATTAATGTATTAACATATTATAAAAGTTATAATATAAATTATAATATATCATATATTTGTAAATTTATAATAGTATTAGTATAGTTAACTTAATATGTAATATGTTAGTATTAAATCACTATAACTACATAGAATATTAGTAATAAGAGTATTACTATTATTTAATATAATATTACATATATTATCACTATCATTACATATATTTATTAGTTATAGTATTAGGACTAGTATGGTTATTAGTACTGATAGACTAATAGTATTAGTTATTAGTATTACATATAGTTACATATATTACTATTATTATTACATGATATAGTTACATATATAGTTATCACTATTACTATTATTACATATAGTTATTAGTTATAGTATTATTACTAATAGACTAATAGTAGTAATGTATTACTAATATATATAATAGTATACTATATGTATATCTATTAAATATGTCACAATATAATTACATAAGTATTAAACAAAATGTCATTGAAAAAAAAAAAAAGTCATAGGGTGGACCGAACGGACCGACCGGACCGTATGAAGTTCGGTCTGGTCCAGGGTGGAAAAACCCTGGACCGAATAGGTCCGGTCCGGTCCGTAAAACCTCCCCAGACCAGACCGGACCGAATTCACCCTTATTCTCAACGGATTGGCACATTTGACATTTGCATTATCAGCCCAACTTGGGTTATGCCGTTTGGAGTAAACCCGTATATTGACCCTAATACGTTGATCAGAAGAAGCTGGAATTTTCATTGATTTGCTCAGTAGAAATTCTTATATTATAATAATAATAATGATAACAACAATGATTTGTATAAATTTTGTACAGTTCCTTTATAAAAAGTCAACTCATAATAAAAAAGTATAAAAACATCTACTTTTTTTTAGTAGTATCTACTTTTTATACAAAGAGGTTTAAACAAGGCTTGCTTATTAGATTCAAACAAATTTTAAGAAATCTTTATCCTATTAGAGAGTTGGTAATTTCAACGAATTGACCAGTCGCCTAGTTTGATTTTTCTCAATTCGATGGCAAAAGTGATGACCCATTAGAACCGTTCGTTGTTGACCATTGGGTGTGTGTGTAGCTATATAATAATGGTTAGTTTGGAACATATGGAGATTAATGAAGAAAAAAAATGATGGTCTGTGAGACTCATGTCACGCAAATTGCCCGGCCATCCCAATACCCGCCAACCGCGCTCCGTCGCTATCTTTACTAGATCAGAAAGATCAATCATTCTTATTTCTAATCTTATTTTCGGCCTTTATTTCGCATTTGGTGGGCAAAAAAAATCCGTTCTTCCCCACCCAACCCCCCAGTTACCATCTCATATTGCGTGGCTGCTGCATATATATTCTCCGGTCTCTTCCCTGTGCTTAGAAGAGATTGATTGATCAGAAGCCATGGAAGCAGCAAGGACTGCAAGAACTCCTGGAAAGCGCAACCTCAGCAAGAAAGCCTCCTCTTCCTCATTCCGCCTCCGCAGCGAGAGTCTGAATTCCCTTCGTCTCCGCCGCATATTTGATACCTTTGACAAGAACAACGATGGCATAATCACCGTCGATGAACTTAGCCGTGCCCTCAACCTTCTTGGCTTGAACGTCGACCCCACTGAGCTCGAATTCACTATCAAATCCTTCATTCGATCGGGCAACCGCGGCCTCGAATTCGAAGATTTTTTATCATTACACCAGTCCCTAGATGACACCTACTTTAGTGGGTGCAATGACGATATCGATGATGATAATACCGTAGCAGCAACATCATGTGATGGTACTGGTGCAAGTATGGACGGTAAGGAGGAGAAGAAGATGATGTCACAGGAGGAATTAGACCTTTCGGAGGCATTCAAGGTGTTCGATGAGGACAGGGATGGTTACATATCGGCCAGAGAATTGCAGGTGGTACTGGGGAAGTTGGGATTCTCAGAAGGAAATGAGATTGACAGAGTTGAGAAGATGATCACCTCAGTTGATCGCAATCGAGATGGTCGGGTTGATTTCTTTGAATTCAAGGATATGATGCGTAGCATTCTGGTTCGGAGCTCTTAACCATCGATCGATCATTCTCCATCCTTAATTTCCAAATTTATGCATCCATGCATGCATGCTTATTCCCATTTTTGTGGTTTCCTGGTGTATATTAATCATATTATCTTTAATGCATCAGACTCATACGTACTAGCATTTGGTTTTGGTGTTGAAATAATTAATCAAATTGTCTTGATCATCTTTCGTTTCTTCGATCTATATATTTTATTTCTTCGACCTTTTTACACATATAATAGAAGAGCATATCTTTTCAC
Source organism: Carya illinoinensis (assembly GCF_018687715.1). Classification (NCBI taxonomy): domain Eukaryota; kingdom Viridiplantae; phylum Streptophyta; class Magnoliopsida; order Fagales; family Juglandaceae; genus Carya; species Carya illinoinensis. Next base: position 44,700,429 of record NC_056760.1, read on the forward strand.
CGGTCAAGCTGTTATTAGGGTGTAAACAGCCCTCAATAATTTTCTGTCATGTAGCCCATCCAATTTTTAATAACAGATGTGCGGGACGCACTAAAAAATCCCATGAAGGAAATCAAATCTCTCACTAATTGGTCGATCATTTTGCTCTCTCCCATCCTTGTTAATTGGCTTAGGAAAAATAAAATCACATAGCCCATCCTTGTTTAATCTAGATAATGCCTTGCATTTTATTTGGGTTGGGAAAAATAAAATCAATTTGGCATAGAAGAAAAAACAAAGTAATATATATGCGGTTTTGACCAAAAAAATCACAGAAAACAAAGTACATGCATGTCTTGTCTACAAGAAAAATGAATATTTGTAATCAATCTTTTGCAGTCAAAAGATTATTTGTAACTCATTTTAGTTAAAAATAATTATTTCGGTAAAAATAAATAGTCGTAAATAAATAGTTTTCTTGTAACTAGTGATAATTGTTATCAATCGGCCATTTTGATAAGGGAGAAACCATTTCTATGCTGAGTGGAGGACGATGATAGGATGGTGGTGGCTGCGTCGGAGTGGGTCGCTGCAGGTACGTGGCTGTATGGTTGGCGTCGAATTGCCGGCGGTGGCAAGGGGTGTTGGAAGCAACGAACAAGAAGCACAGTCGGGTGGGTAGCGAGAAGAAAGAAAAACTGACTCAGTGTTTTAATTCCAATAAAAATCCTGTGTTGTGATCCTCCCAATCAAACAACATAGTCTAATGCTTAGATGTCATATTTTAATTGGATGCTATTAAAAAACAGGCTTGCCCGTTCGAAAGCAGAAATAAAATATATATTCTATTTTCATAGTTCCTTGGCTCTACATATCAATATATAAACACGCGGCTAGATGTGGTTGGATTCAATCAATTAAAAAGGCATGCTATTCTTCATATTCCTAAGAAAGTGCTACTAATTAATTAGGCGCCGGAAGAGATCAATCAAGACACACGGTTTCACCAATATATATTTTGACCAATTCCTTTCAACTTTCAATAAGTTTGAAATTTATACTTTAAAAAGAAGATTAAAAAAAAAAAAAAAGCATAGCCTTTTCAAAAGGAAAGAAAAAAAAGAATTATACAATCATTTCAATACACGGGGGATGGAACTAAAAAGGCTGGAAGGAAGGCGGTTAGCTGCATTAAATTCATATATACTTTTTAATATTGGAAAGTGGAAAGTGTGTTTGGACCTCCTCAACCCTTCTGGATGATTGAAGTCGGCATTTTGGAAAAGTCTAAAGAATATCCATCTTTCGTCTAATTAAAGAAAAGAAATGTTTTATCTTTGATTTCATCTCTTCTCAAACTACTACAAATCAATTTTTTGGCACAATTTTTTTGACCATATTCGTTCCAAAAATTTATTTATTTTAAAACATTTTTTTAATAACCAACATTGAATTAAATAAATTCTTACAACATATTGTTTTTGTCAAACCAAACAGCTTGACTTACAAAGGAAGGACAAAAATTTCACCATATTTCAATATTATTAATATTCTAAGCATGTCTAGCCAACTGATGTGTAGCGATATTCCCTAGCTTGTTAACATGCAAAAGTCGAACTTCTTGAAAGCAAGTCATCATTCTTCAAATATCTTGAAGTAAAAAATTAAAATCAGTAAGATTATTAAAAGCATTCATAGGAAACAAACAATCTGTTTCAAGCATTAACTTTGGAAGCCCCCATTGGACACACAATTGCAATCCTCTAAGCATAGCAGTAGCCTAAATAAATTTAGAAGGCACTACCTCCCTTTCCACTTTGTTGCAAGCAACTAGAACATCACCATTGTGATCTAGAAGAAGCACTCCTACCCCAATCGTATGTTGATCATAAAAGATTGTCACATCAACATTAATGATTTAAGGTAGCCTATTGGAGGAGAGTTCCAAGATACAACTTTCTTAATGTGATTTTGTAAAACATCAAAAACCTGAAGTTCTTAAGAGATAAAGCTTTATTTACTAGGACTTGCTCATACATCAAAATTGTTTCTTCTATATCAAAGAGCCTAAGCAATTGCAATAAAAGTAGCCAAATCCTCCTTAGAACATCTTTCTTGAGCCATATTAGCCAAATGCCAAAAATGCAAACCAGAATCAGCATTTCTATGCAATTTGAGTTGGACTACATATATACATTTATCTAACATTAGAACAATAAAAAACAGCATGAAGAACATCCTCTCTTTCCCTCCCATAGATTACACAAGCATCATCATCAAAACATGTTTTCTTTAAATTCTAATATGTAGGAAACTTTTCTAGACAAGCTTTCCAAGCAAATATTTTCATTTTTTAGGTAACTTCAAATGCCACAAACATTTCCAAAAGGTTGTAATAGATTTTTGTCTTGAAGTTTCATCCAAAATCTATACACAGGAATTTTAGTATCTAAACACACATTCAGCTTCAAAATTTGCCTCACCTCATTTTGATTGAATAGAGCTCTTAAACTTTGAACACTCCACCATCTTGTGCTTTCATCTATCTGAGAATTTACTCACATATCTTCATCAACAAATGACTGAATAGTTGGCAATTCACATCCTAGTGTTCAAGGAATTGTGAATACTCTTATGTTCCTTTCATTTCCCACACACCACCTATATCTTTTATGTAAAAAGTGTCTAGCTTCCCAAATCCACTTCCAAATATATGAGGATCTCAAATCAGCTTTAGCCTAAAAAAAATGCTATTTGGAAAACACTTTACCTTATCGACACTAAACAAGAGTGAGTCTTCATTCTTCAAACGTCTCCAACCTTATTTCTTAGTCTAGGGTTTAGGGATTTAGGTTTTTAGGTCTAGGGTCTAGGGTCTAGGGTTTAGGGTGTAAGGGTCTAGGGTTGAAGCGTCTAAGGTTGAAGGGTCTAAGGTTGAAGGGTTTTAGGGTTTAGGGTTTAGGGTTTTAGGGTTTAGGGTTTAGGGTTTTAGGGTTTAGGGTTTTAGGGTTTAGGGTTTAGGGTTTAGGGTTTAGGGTTTAGGGGTTAGGGTTTAGGGTTTTAGGGTTTTTAGGGTTTAGGGTTTAGGGTTTTAGGGTTTAGGGTTTTAGGGTTTAGGGTTTAGGGTTTAGGGTTTAGGGTTTAGGGTTTAGGGTTTAGGGTTTAGGGTTTAGGGTTTAGGGTTTTAGGGTTTAGGGTTTAGGGTTTAGGGTTTAGGGTTTAGGGTTTAGGGTTTAGGGTTTAGGGTTTAGGGTTTTAGGGTTTAGGGTTTAGGGTTTAGGGTTTTAGGGTTTAGGGTTTAGGGTTTAGGGTTTAGGGTTTAGGGTTTAGGGTTTAGGGTTTAGGGTTTAGGGTTTAGGGTTTTAGGGTTTAGGGTTTAGGGTTTAGGGTTTAGGGTTTAGGGTTTAGGGTTTAGGGTTTAGGGTTTAGGGTTTAGGGTTTAGGGTTTTAGGGTTTAGGGTTTAGGGTTTAGGGTTTAGGGTTTAGGGTTTAGGGTAGGGTTTAGGGTTTTAGGGTTTAGGGGGTTTAGGGTTTAGGGTTTAGGGTTTAGGGTTTAGGGTTAGGGTTTAGGGTTTAGGGTTTAGGGTTTAGGGTTTAGGGTTTAGGGTTTAGGGTTTTTAGGGTTTAGGGTTTAGGGTTTAGGGTTTAGGGTTTAGGGTTTAGGGTTTAGGGTTTAGGGTTTAGGGTTTAGGGTTTAGGGTTTAGGGTTTAGGGTTTAGGGTTTAGGGTTTAGGGTTTAGGGTTTAGGGTTTAGGGTTTAGGGTTTAGGGTTTAGGGTTTAGGGTTTAGGGTTTAGGGTTTAGGGTTTAGGGTTTAGGGTTTAGGGTTTAGGGTTTAGGGTTTAGGGTTTAGGGTTTAGGGTTTAGGGTTTAGGGTTTAGGGTTTAGGGTTTAGGGTTTAGGGTTTAGGGTTTAGGGTTTAGGGTTTAGGGTTTAGGGTTTAGGGTTTAGGGTTTAGGGTTTAGGGTTTAGGGTTTAGGGTTTAGGGTTTAGGGTTTAGGGTTTAGGGTTTAGGGTTTAGGGTTTAGGGTTTAGGGTTTAGGGTTTAGGGTTTAGGGTTTAGGGTTTAGGGTTTAGGGTTTAGGGTTTAGGGTTTAGGGTTTAGGGTTTAGGGTTTAGGGTTTAGGGTTTAGGGTTTAGGGTTTAGGGTTTAGGGTTTAGGGTTTAGGGTTTAGGGTTTAGGGTTTAGGGTTTAGGGTTTAGGGTTTAGGGTTTAGGGTTTAGGGTTTAGGGTTTAGGGTTTAGGGTTTAGGGTTTAGGGTTTAGGGTTTAGGGTTTAGGGTTTAGGGTTTAGGGTTTAGGGTTTAGGGTTTAGGGTTTAGGGTTTAGGGTTTAGGGTTTAGGGTTTAGGGTTTAGGGTTTAGGGTTTAGGGTTTAGGGTTTAGGGTTTAGGGTTTAGGGTTTAGGGTTTAGGGTTTAGGGTTTAGGGTTTAGGGTTTAGGGTTTAGGGTTTAGGGTTTAGGGTTTAGGGTTTAGGGTTTAGGGTTTAGGGTTTAGGGTTTAGGGTTAGGGTTTAGGGTTTAGGGTTTAGGGTTTAGGGTTTAGGGTTTAGGGTTTAGGGTTTAGGGTTTAGGGTTTAGGGTTTAGGGTTTAG